>NW_019174497.1:5572494-5582581 GCF_002260705.1 Seriola dumerili | reverse complement strand
CCTCCCCTTTCACACCTGCAAAAGATACACAACAGATTGCTTAAGAACAATCGGTGTGCAAACGCACATCAATCCCACCATTTTCTTTGACACAGGCATGCATATGCTATACTGGTGGGGTGATCCACAGGGAAATTCAGGGGCTGAGACCTTCTTCAGGATCACAGTGGTGCTAAGAGTGAAATGCTGTCATATGCAGGCCTATGATTCTGCACCTGCATTACCACAGAGACCAGGCTGCAAATGCTAAGCAAGGACAAGAGCAAATGCCTGGATCGCAATAATAGCTGGGACTGTCTTCTGTGTGGACGGACAGAAAGCCCAGGCTTTGCTGGAGGTACTATTTAATAATTCATGGTTGTGTATGATTGGCTGCAAGCACCAACCCTTTCTCATAACCCAGCAGAAGCATCTGTTTGCTTCTTACAGAGAAACTGCAGGTGCAACATTTCTTCATTTTCTTCATATGTACTGTAACTTCTGGGAAGAAAAGAGGAAAAAAACCTGCCATTGTTCACCGCCACATGTAGGTGTGAGGGTGGCAGTATGCATGCAGACATCGCCCTGAAACAGCAGCTAACCATCAATCCACTATCCATGTTCAGGATGATCAGTAAACATTGACTCCACACACAGATAGGCAATCACTGTTTGTCCTGTTGTTTATTAGCGTTACTGTACACAGAAGAGGCTGACTCTGACTAACATTCTGTCCTGGTAGGAATTATTGGGAGAAAGTTTATTATCTCCATTTTTTTTCCTTTAATACAGGGTTAGGTTTGGGGGTTAATACACCATTTAAGAAGATATAAATGTGGGGCGCCTCGGTGGCTCACCTGGTAGAGCGTGTACCATTAAGGCTTAGTCCTTCCCTTAGCTGCCATTGGTTCAAATTCCACCTGTGGCTCTTTGCTGCATGTCATCCCCTCTCTCTCTCTCTCTCTTCCCCCAACTTTCCTGTCTCTCTTTCACTGTATCTAGAATAAAGGAGAAAAAAGCCCAGACAAAATATATATGTATATATATATATATATATATATATATAAAAAAGATAAGAAATGTAATCTGTGGCCACACATTAGTATCTGTATATGGCAGTGTTGACGTTCTTTGAGTTACTTTTTTTGAATTCCCTCCAATTCACCAAAATCCATTCAATATATGTCAATCTTGAAAAATCTCTGCTTTCAATATTTCACTACACATAGATAGTAAAGTGAGTATGATATACCAGCACAGAGCTCAAGGATGGAAAGTCAATTAGTATTTGGTTCCTAACCAGTGTGAATATTTTCTGTCATTCGTGTTATTTCACGCTTCACCTTTACAATTACACACTTTAACAAGTAGAAGACAGAGAGTTGATGATTGGTGATTCAAAGGATTAAAAGACAAATCACACAGTTAACCTTTTCCATCCACGGTGCGTGTGGCTTAGTACAGAGTCCCAAAAGAGTTTATTTTTTAATTTATTTTTTTTTGTGTGCACACAGGTAATTTTACTGTTCACACTAGTTATCCTGTTCTGTCTAACAAGACATTGTATTGCAAACACATTTTTTTATCCTGCGTGTACAAGATAAAGAAGTGTCTCTGAAGGCTCAAGGGGCTCTATAGATTATTTAAATGACAATCTTAAACTTTCTTCCACCAGCCTTTTTTTTTTTTAAACTTATTCTCCCACCAGCCTTGTTTAAAGGAGGAGTAAAACATTTTGGGAAATATGCTGATTTGTGTTCTAGATGAGGACATCAATGCATTTCTTTGTAGATTGATACAGTAGACTGAAAACAGGAAACAGCTAGCCTGGTTACTCTGTATCCCAGTGCATCAAAGCTGTGGCTACCAGCACCCCTAAAAGTCACTGAATAACATGTTCTTGTCTTGATGTTTAAAAAAACAAAAATTGAAAGTAGTAGTTATATGGAAGGTTATTTTCTGTGCTGCCTCTTGGTCAAAGGTGGTGCCAGGCAAGTATTTTTGATTTAACTTTGTGGTCATTTTGGAGGCAGTAGTTTTGTTGTACTGAAAGATGTTTCTAATATGTTGTTCGCCATATTTATTAGTGGGGGTAGAATAGATATTGGAAACACCTCTAAGTATAATGTGAAAGTAAAGTAAATGTTATTTGTAAAATCACTGATATGTTTCTTTTGGCACTTACAAAGGGCAGTGGCGTAATTCATCTTAAGTTTGACAAAATAATTAGACCTTGTGTGTTGGAGGCACTGAATGATGACTTTCAGATATATATTTCCCCTCTGTGTGTGCGTGTGTGTGGTGTTTTGGAAAAGAAACTAGTCCTGTTTTTGTCAGCAAACAGGCAACTGGCAAACAGGAAGTTGGACTCAATTGCAGACACCGGACATGACAGGTCGGACTAAAAAGCAGTTAAATAAATTGAGGCTCAAAGTCAAGTTCACAGAGACAACTGGCAGGCGTGCAGGATGAAGTAAGCTTCTCAGGTAACAGTCGATGAGGAAACAAGATTCAGATACGGCTGAAAGCTGTGACAAAAAAGCTCTGCAGACAATCTGGCAGCTAAACAGAGGAAACTGGCAAACTGTGTGAAATCACTCCCTCATACACTCATTCATTATGCTTTAAATAATAAACACTATATGATGCTGCAGTGAGTAGTAAATTGAAATCACAGACACTTATGAATCATGAACTCTTTGCGACACCACTGACTGATACTGTGACGCATAACGGAAATTTACATATTTGTGATGTCAGTGAAGTGAGGGTGGAGGGGGTGGGTTGGGTTTGCGGGGGGGGGGCATTCCTTTTCAGATACATTTCAAAAGTAGGTTGTGTGGTTGTATGAGTGTGCAGAGTCTTTAAGTGCTGGCAGACCTTTTCCGTTTGCATTCTGAGATACACATTTACTTGTTTGTATTGTTTTACTCTGATGTTAGTAGCATAATGCAGAAAAGTCAGTCAGAAGTCAGTTTTTGTTATCTTACATGGATATATTTATTTGACTTGGCCAAAGAGAACACCACACGCAGCAGTACACAAATATGAAGATAGATAAATGGAGATAAAACAAAGCACTAAATCGGGCACAAGGGAGGGGGAGTGGATTCCTCAGAAAGCGTTGTTTATCGTGACCCATGGGCATTATCTTAAAGTGATGCATTGTGATGCTTTTATTGGACAGGACAGTGAAGAGAGACAGGAAACACAGGGATGGAGAGTAGGGCAACGGGATGCCGCAGAGATCCCAGCTGCCCGAGAGTCGATCCAGAGGGGTTTAGCGCCCGTGTGGTATGCGCCCTGACCATTCGGCTTTTAGGTCGACTCAACCTGAGACAGCGTTTTAATTTTCGACAACCCTTGCGCCTCACACACTGCATGACAACAAATGGTGCTAATTAGCAGTAGCTTCAATATGATCAAACACATAACTAGTAACACGTAACACTTACCTCTGTGATGTTGTGTCCATTATGTCGGAGGCTTCATTTGATGTGACGAATCCACGATCTTGTCCGTTGTCTGTGTTTGATATAAGGCTACTGATAACTGGTCAAGTTTAGCACAGTCCCAGGGCAGGCCAACTGTTTGAAATGACTGATCATTTTTGACGTAAATCATAAAACATAAACTGTAAACTGGCGTAGCTAAGTGAACATTGCAAAATAGTCAGTTACGTTGAAGTACAACAACACTACAAAACAGCCAATTCAAAAAAATACTGTTTGAATAGATAACTACCTCACACAACAGCACGACAAATAACCCGAACTATCGCTTTAACATAAACATAAAACCTGTCGGGGCCTTTTCTTTCACATGCACAGCTGTGCAAAGGACAGCCGTCTTCATCGTATAAGGCCAACCAAGAGCCGCCACCACTGAAGGGCTTCTGCTGACAACCATGGCTCCAACGAGGAGAGAGATATCCTCAGAGCTCTGCCTACCAGCCTCCCATCCATCCACCACTGATTCTTAATCCTGTCTGTAAGCTGATCGCAGTGGGGTGTCCTGACCGCTTATGCCACCCATACTCTTAACCCCTGCTTCGAAGTGTACGCTGATTTAGAGCATGAATCATCAGTGTAGGATTAGATGGAGTGAGTCATGTCAGCCAAGGGATACCCGCTGTGCTTTTCAAAGGCTGTGTTGGCGGAAATATTTTAAAATGCATGCAGTCGGTTGGACAGTACTGGAGGATGCATTGTTATTAGGGCAAAGACTAGAGGATAAATATATCAGGTCTGATTTAATTTTCACCAAAGGTTGCCTTTGACTCAGTTCTTTGACTTTGCACATTCAGCTACATGCTTGGGGTTTAATATTGTTTCCATGGTGCACATTTCTGGGCTGGTAGAGATTTGCATGATTGCTTTGATTTTCCATGTCATGTACTGTAGACAGTGCATTAGCATCTGTCAGGTCATGCCTAGCCTAAGTTTGTATTTGTGTGAATGTGACAAAATGGAGATGCTGGTGAGAGCTAGCAGATGCCACAGTTAGATGAGGTGCTGTGACAGTTGTTTGCAAAGTTAGTTGATATGCACCCAGTTGATATACTATTCTGTCCCGGGTAAGTTTAGATCTTGGCTATTCGCCCAGGGCATCAACCTGCTCCTTCTCTCATCTTTCTCAGCCATCTCTCCAGCTTGTTTATCTGCTCAGCTTTGTGCACAAAGCAAGGTTCATTACTCAGCGTGCGGATACACGAACAGATCAGATTGTAACGGGTTGCGCGGTTTCTGCTTTCATCCCTGTATTTGGCTGCTCAACATCACCCGCAGTCTTTTCCAGATGAAGATATGGTAAAAATAATTTCATTAGCTCCCACTGCTACGTTTGTGCAGATCATACTGCAGTTCAGATTGAGGGAGAAATAAGGAGGGATGGAGAGAGACTCTCCTCCCCTCCTCCCCTCTCCCAATCTCTCATCACATACTGCGGCTCCTCCCTCCACCTTGCCCGTCTCCAGATCCCCTCCCTTCCGCTGTGTCTCTCTTTCTCTCTGTCTCCATCCCTCCTCTGCTCTCCCTCAATCTTTCAGCCTAGGTGAGACTAACAGAGGATACACCCTCACTCTCTCTGTGTGTGAGTGTGTGTATATGTGTGTGGCTTGCTGTGTGAACCGCATGTGTCAGTGTCTGTGCACGCGTGGCTTCGCAGCTGACGGGAAGGACTCATGAAGTGCTCTGGACTTGGATATCAGATCCTTCTCCTTATGCATATTTATCACATTTTTTAACAACACTCCAAAATCCTCCCATTAAAGAATCTCATTTTCCTCCTCTCGGGGCAGCATCTCGATGGAATCGTCAATCCTTTCCCCAGTATCTTGGATTTAATGAGCAGCCTCCGTGGAATGAAGCAAGCAATTTCTGGATTCCCTTCGTTACAGCTCTGGTAAGGATATCTCTCTCCTGTCTCCTTCTCCCTCTCTGCCTCTCACTCTCTTTCTGTATATCCGTCTCCTTTTCGAGCACTTCCTGCCTGATTTACTTCTCATAACATATTGACAGGTGCAAGCAGTACACATTATGGAATAGGGGAGCAGTTAAATGAAGCAGAGCAAGCTATTTAGGACGCGGAGAGAGGGAGAAAATGAGGATGGGCTGGCTGGGGAGCATGAGAGAGAGTGTGGGGAAAGAAGCAGGGAACAGAAATGTGTGCCGACACCAGCAGTGTTGCTCATGCTGTCAGAGGCTGGAGGGAAAAATGCTCCACTTGGTACTTGCTATTGATCTGCTGTTATTTTCAGCTCACGTCCCTTAGAGACAACTTTGCGTGGTCTACCTGACAGTGATAGCATTAGTTTCTTTTTTTGTTTTTGTTTTTTTTGTGTCATAATAAGGAGTTAAATTCTGATATGTGGGTGTGCAGATTTTAACATACATGTGTATATTTACATGTGTGTGCTGCCTTCTGTTCACAACACGGGAGGGAGGGAGGGGGGGGGGGCGTGAGAACATGGGAATTTGTGCAGAATGTGAGTGTGTGTGATTTTGGAGGTGCTATACGACAACGTGGGACTTCGGATGCTATCCTGCATACCTACACATATTGTGATAGAGACACCCTTGGGTTCAGTGGGGAGGGGGCACCATGTTGGTTTGTGCGGCCTTTTGGCACCAGCTCTCACTTGAAAACAGTTCATCAGGCACTGATTTGAAATGGCTGACTTGCAGATCATAGGAATATATGTAGATGAAGTCATTTGTTATATATTTAGTTTATTTGTTATATTTTTTATGTTTAGGAATATATAATGCTAATCACATATTGATGAAGATGCTGTGTTTATTTCACTTTTTTTTCACTTTGTCAGTTGGAGGCACGAGGCAAAGTTGGCGTTGCTATTTTGGTCGGCTGTGCATGCTGAATGAGCTTCTTTCCTTTTATCTTTACTGCTGTCTTGTTATTAATTCTCTGTTCATCTCTCTCTCTTGTCTCTATGAACTCTACAGGGAGAGGAGTAAAGAGAGGTTGTTAGAAGGGAGAGAGTGGGAGATGTTGGAATACAAGAGAGAGAGAGAAGGGGAAGCTGGTAATGAAAGCACTGTAGAGAATAGGAGAGATATTGCTAGTGGAAGGTGAAGTGGGAACAAAGCAAAGGAGAGAGTACATAGCAATGAAAGATTGACAGGAAGCCAGAGACAAGAGGACAAAAGAGACAGAGAAGGAGAGAGTGTGCACTAACAAGCCTCAGAAAGGGCTTTTAGGCAAGCAAACCTCTTCTGAGGCTCGTGCTTTTGGTATGGGGTCAGTTTACAGCACACACATCCACGATCTCCAATTGAAAACGTGTGATAGATAGGCCCGGGCCTGCATCTCACACATGCCTGGCTGCATTTCCTGTAGAGGACATCAATATCACGTTTCCCATTTCAGAGTATAAACCATGATAACACCGGAGAATGGAAAAATAATAAAAGATAAATCACATTACCTCACCTTGGGTAGACCTTCTGCTTATGTTTCATTTATAATTCCTTTCCAGCACTTAGGGTAAAGTTGGCTGATACTGTCGCATATTGAAGTACAGGTGCAGCCACAATGGCTCGTGTTTTAACTGGTTGTATCGCAAAGATTAGTCATATCGACAAAGGTAATGACACATTATTGTGAAACATATGCAGGCAGATTTGCTCAAATGCACTGTGTGTACTGAATGGTTTGGTTTCATCAGTGTCTCACATCTTGTCACAGTTTTAATCCTGTATCAGTTGAAACAGCCAAGATGAAAAGTGTTGATGCAGTATCAGTATGGAATTATGGGTTTTAAAATAAACAACATGGATCTGACTTTACTCAGTGAAGTTTTTATGAAAATTTTAGTGCGGACCAGGACTGAATCAGGAAGGTATCCCAGGATACATCATTATTAAATTCGGAGCTGATGCAACCTATTTTCAACCAGAGGTATTCTGGTAATTGATTGGTTTATTTGGTAATTGTTAAATGATGCCTCCCTCTTTCCCTCTCATTCTCCCTTATCACACACTCATACACACATACAGAGGATGTGTTATAGCGCAAGTGAGTAATTTTTTACCCTCCTCGGCTGCAGTAAAAGCTTGTCATGCAGTGGGTGATTTGCATCCAGGAGTGACTCAGAGTGTCCATGAATGCTCCTCCACCCACAGCCAGGAAACACTGATACTGCCCATCACCAAATGAGAAGTTAACAACTCATTTTTCCTCAACTTCCAGGGCAATTATTCTCAAGGCTGTTATAGCGAATAATGGTTATTACCGATGTGGTTTCATGATTTACCATGATGCATGAAATGAAGTTGGCAAATTTGTTACAGCAATTTCCAGCTAATGGTGTCCATAGTGGTGGACTCACATTGTGAAGATATATGGATGTGCGCTCCTCATCCCAGTGTACTCTGTGGATAAACACCAACACATAGGTAATGCGAAGAATCTTTTAGTTATCTTTTAGTTTTTTTGATCACTGATTTACCAGTCATCTTCCTTTTACTCAATCAAAACACAGTTTCATCCGGAAATGTAAACCATCAAAACTCTCACAATGATGGTTAGAACTAGGCTCAATTAAACACGCTTTTAAAACAGCCCTGGTTATTGGCTATCTACAACCTAAAATAGATAAAAACCCTGCAGAAGCATTTGGCAAAGATTAGCTAATCGCCACTAATGAATCCAAAATCCAGATGAATATACCTTTTTCTTTTTTTTTTTTTTTACAACTCACAGCTAATAATCACAAACAGACAGTTGAATCAGCTCCTCTCCTTCTAACACAAGGTCAAAATTAGATGCTTCTTAGAGATAAACAATGATGAGCGGTTTGTGTAGAGGTTGGGTTCAAGTGGGTGAGGTATGTTGAACAGAAGAAGTAGTTTATTTCTATCAACCGGACTAAGCCAGTCATGTTATTATGTATAATAAAATGATATAACTATTTATAGTATGGATCTTATCACTCCTAAACCCTGACATTTAATACTGAAAATACATTGTTACAATTGTGGGATTCTGGACACGTGCACTATGGAAATGAAGCATTCACAAGGCACCACTACTGAGTTTGCTCTTATGAGTTAAGTCTGCAAGTTGAGCATCTCTGGGCATATGACACAATTTCATACATTATTTAAAGTGCAAACATAATGCCATCACAACAAAGACTCAGCAATGAGCCAGCTGTGTGCTGGCTCTTTATGGAGATATTGATCTATGGCATTCATATACAGTATTGTCAACAGCCATTAGGAAGAGATAACAGAATGAGGCATATTTTGACCAATAATGAAGGACCAAGCACAGAACCCTGAGGAATTCCTCCACATACAGTCAGCCTAAATAGCCCCAGTCTTATTTGTGCAACTGTAAGCAAATAAAGCAGAATAATAAATATAAAAAAACCTTACCTGGTAAAGATTTGCTAACATAAAAAAACTGAATATTTTGTTTGAATACCACTTTCACTTTCTTTTATTGCAGCTGGAGCACAAAGATTTTTTCTTCTTCTTCAAAACTGATTAATGTTTAAATAAAGTGATTGTGTAATTGTAATTTCCCTCATCAGCCCTTAGTTATCTAAGACTAATAATATTCATCTTCAATCAATCTGCACTGTATTATATCCTCGTTTTATTAAAAAATAAAATCTAAGCTCTCTTTCCATCTCCGAAATTTTATTTAGGAAAGATGAGTGAATAGCTCAATTATTAGGTCTGCCACACATTTTAACATGTGTTCTCTCTTCTAGAAACAGCACCCTGTTCCACAGTCATACATTCACATGCCCTAACATTTGGGATTTGTCAAATACATCTGTAGTCTGCAGCAGTTGGGGGTTAAGAACATTACTCAGCAGTTGTTCGTGCAGGATGAGAGAGCAATATTTGTTCACTTCCCCTGCCTAGTTTTTGCAAGCCGGCGGAGCAAATCTAAATGGTATAAATTGGAAACTGTATAAATAATTCAGGAACGGCTTTTATCTTCTGTAGTTGGATGCATTACTAGGCCAACACAATAGAGATTCTTATATGTTACAGTCTCAGGAAAGGATTCACCCCTCTCTGACCTTTTGTGCATTCTGTTGTTCTACAAAATCATATCAAATGCCTCCTGTGGTGCCCTAGTTTTCCTTTGAGATGCATTGCCTCTATGGAAAATTCATTCGAAGTGCAAATCAGATGTTACTCAGACATTTTTTGTTCTTCTTCATGATGAAATGGGCCAGAGGATTATGAATCTGCATTAATTTGTTCATCTGTTCATTCTTACCACTAAAATGAACCCATGGCTGGCCTACTACTGGACAGTTTGTTTGGATATCCATGTGATGTGCAGAATGTGTGACGCCACTGATTAGATGTGAGGGAACTTAGGGAAATGAAGGTATTTGCCACTGCACTGCAGCATTTTCAGAATCACGCTAAAGAGGAGTGCTACAGTTACAAGGTGACATATTTGTTACTGATTGGCAAATGCTTGTCCTACATTATTAATGAAGATAGACATATTTCATGTTATCACTGGTTTGGCGAAAATGAATTCACTAGTTCAGATTTTCATCCACCCTAAGCTCCGTTCTTGTGGTGCTATGTATGCAGGTAGTCTCCTTTCTCTC
>NW_019174497.1:5572123-5572274 GCF_002260705.1 Seriola dumerili | reverse complement strand
TATATATATATATATAGAAAAAAACAGAAAACATCTTCATCAATTTGACAACACACGTGCTTCAAATACACACAACACAACCAAATTCAGGACTACCAGGATCAAGAGTAATCTGAAGTGAAACTCTTCATAACTTCAAAAGTCACAGAGC
>NW_019174497.1:5484874-5572098 GCF_002260705.1 Seriola dumerili | reverse complement strand
CAGACGCTTGGAGAGGAAAAGACAATGGGAGCAAGCTTTTTTTCTGATCACGGTAGAGAACCCCGGACGCATGCCTTGGATCCTGTACAAAATGCACATACGTAGGCTAGCACGCTACAGTGGCGACAACATGACATGTTGGAGATGCCACGCTCATGGCACTCCAATGTCATTTTTTTAACATTCTATGGCTGCTGCCGCATTGCATTTTTTCCCTTATATCAGACTTAAGCTGTTGGTTCAAGGATGAAAACTTCGTTTTCTTGTAGAGGTTTTTCAGGTTGTTTTAATTTTTTATATACTTTGGAAAGTATTCTCTCAAACCGATTTCACAGCATCATGCCATTGTCGGGTGCTATTTCTCGGTGCTCGCCTGTGTTCAAGTGTGACTCGGGATGCTTTGTTCCTTTTTCAGGTGTCAGCACAACCACCTTCTTAAGAAATATCACCAATTTTTCAAAACAAAACTTCTGCAGCATGCTTTTTTTTTTTGTTGTTGGAGAATGTAATCGGTCAAGACTGCCTTTGGTCAGCTGCCTTGTTTTCTTTCTCTCATTTTCACAGTAGTGGCACCTAACCGGCCTCATTCTGCTTGATAACACGCTAAATTACCATTTCTGCTCCATTTGCCAATGAAAGTGAAAACATACATCCACCCTGTTACGTCGACAATCACACTCTCAGGCATCAGTTTAAACAATTCAGTCAGGCCCCTTGTTGGGTCTGGCTGTGGCAATAAGTCATGGCCTGTTGCAATCTCTAACCTCATTGCAATCGACTTTGCTATACATGATAGTGCTTGCATTCCGCATACGAAGATGTTAATGATATAGGACATTTATGTCCCTAGGCATCGAAGAGTGATGTTGCCATATGATGTCACCTATGAGGGGATGATAGCTTTATTATCCAATATTTACATTTACATGATTGGATATATTAGAATTATTGATTATAGGTACATACAAGTTAAAAAGAAATATCTATAGAGTGGAATTATATTTTTAATATGATTAGACTCGTAGCCAGGCATACCTTTCACGAATAATGCAAGTTTATTAGAAGACATATGGTTTTTGTTATAAAAAGTGTTCATGTTCCATGTAATATTTTGAAGACATGTCCATTACGGCCATTCTGGCGAAGTGGGTCTCAGAACTTTTGGAAGGCCCAGCTGTATATAATATCAATCACCAATATATATATTGCCATCGTAACAATATGTCTACATAATACAGGCATCATTACATATAACATCACATATTTGCGCTAGATATTTATGTCAATTATTGAATTGTTGCCAGTCTCTATATCTTGATATATAAATTTTCCAATATTTTTTATCTTATATGCTCTTATTTCATATATGGGAATCACATATGTACGAGTATTTAATGTGTGTGTGGGTAACGTATTATCAGTTGAAGAAATAAAGGTAAATATGTATCTGACAAACAATTCACAGCATGCTGCTTTTATCCAAAAATAGAGCCCTGGGTGCATCATTCCATGATAATTGTAGAGATAATTGGCAGCTTTTTGCTTTAGGGCCTTGTGGTTTTTACCTCAACTCCTTGATCATATCTTCAAGCCCTGAAATATCGCAGGGGATTGTACCCCCCCCTCGTAGAATGCTTCTTTTTTGGTTTCTCCTATTCTGTAGTTGGACTTCTACATCAGTCTGCAATGTCCGGAGATGTTTCTTGAGGGCATCTCCAGTGTGTTATGTATAGACTTAGCCCTTTCTGTAGCCTGAATTTTAACTAAATATAATATCTATTTTCATGGGTTGTAATTATATTCTTTTTCTCTTTCCTGCGTGTTTGCCAAGCAAAGCTGTGAGAGTTACAGCTTTTTGAAATATCGGGTGACACAAGCAGGATTTGTAAAGGCAGTGTGTGTTTCCAGGGCACCAGAGTTAACCACACACAGCGAGGGCCAGAGAGAGAGGGCTCAACTAAATGTATCATACTTTGTTTAATTTACCGTCCAACTGTGGAGCGCTGTGTGTAGTGTGGTGTGTGGTGTGTGTGTGTGTGTGTGTGGAGGCCGGGTAGGAGCATTTCAAGATTAAAAAACGATGTCAACCAGCCAAGATGCAATATTCAAAATAAAATGACCACGCTTGTTAGATGAGTCATACGCAATGCTGGTCAGTGTGACATGAACGATTTTTCAAAGGCTGTGTGCACATGGACGCTGCATTACAGATGGTCTTCAGTTTTCTTCAACAGAATTGAAGGCCGGTCGTCAAAACTGTTTTATAAGATACGTAGCCGCAGGACGACTGGCAAAAAGATCCGCCCCCACAATATTGATACTGGGGGACCAAAAGCTGGGGCACATCACGCTGCCATAACAGGGTGTGAAAATCTCCCATGCGACTCACAACTGTACCTCCATAAATGTTGCAGAAAACAGCTTGCTGAGAAATTGCCCTTGACATTTATTGTCTCGCTATCTTTTTGACTATTGCAGGACATTTGATGGCAGGCCAAGCCGAAGCAGTCTGTATGGGGAGAACAGTCTGAAATCGAAATTAAGAATAATATGCATGCCTACTTGTCACCTATTGGACGAAGAATGCTATTGTCATTATTTAACCCAAGTTGTCAAAGTATTGTGTTGGTTAAGTTTGCTGTGTTTTGGGAATGAAAAACACAGATTATACAAATAAATATGAAGCCTGATAATATTTAAATATAGCATACATGCTTTGCGTGTTGAATTACCAAAACAGCTTAAGAAAAAAAAAACCCACAGCAATCTCTTCACTTCACATTCTACTCCCAATCGCAGAGTACCGATCTATCTTCCTACTGATCCTGATGGGTAGATCTGAGTTCCATCGGATGAATGCCCCAAAAAATCAGCTTAGCGCGCAGTTATGTCATATGCCACAGAATCGGACACACTACCAATTAAGCGCCTTACACGCGCCCACAAAACGCAACCGCCCACCCTCTCCCTCGGACTGACTCCGAGCTCAAAGTTCGTTCCACGGCATACTAACTCACGAATCAAGATCCCAACCAACTGTGAGCAGACTCTATCATAAGTAGCATACCATAATGAGTAACCTTTCGAGCGTCCAAAGACCGCAAAAATTTTCCACCTTATACAATATCTAAGAAGATCGACCTCCCTTTTAGTATTCTGTGCCAGTAACCGCGCACTTTCTAGCGATCCAGCTACCTGTGTTTTAACTTTCTCTCCAAACCTCGGACATAAAGGCATGGATCGAAGCTTCTCTTCTTCCACATTTGGCGTTCCGCAAGACTTCCTTTCGAGAGTTTCCCGCCATTCAGTCAACTCTTTAACGCGGGGGAAGCATCCATGCGGAGGAAACGCCAAAGACCTTGTAAATTAGTACCCCCCCATATATCTAGGATGACTTAACACATAAGGTGCAACCTCTTTGACAAACGAGCGGATGATAACCCAATAAATATAATGGTGTCTTAAGTTTTCCCACCCCTCTGTGTCAGGTGTGTCCACAGATGCGGTTGTCAGTCCCCCCACCCCTCCCCACGCCACCCTCCTCTGTTTGAAGCAGTTCACTTGGCATAGTTAGGTGTCAGAAACTGTAGATCAGGCTGTGTGGCCAGAGGGAAGAAGCTGATGCTTCCTTCTCGCAGCATGATTCCAATGAAACGCAAGCAGTGATGGATCGGTACCTACATTTCTAGGTGTAATCACAGTACAGGAAGTATAAACATGTATTATTCACAAGCATCCAAAGGTGCCTTTTCAAGAAATGCTCTCCACAGTAACACTAGCTCTGTGTTGTGCTCTAGGTTAATTACATAGCAAGGGCTTTTTTTAAAACAAGCTTCAGGCTTCATTTAAAAGAGAGCATTAAAATGTATTATTTCATAACTAGATTAGACCAATTCATTGTGTTATAGTCACAGTCAAAGGCCAGGCATGTGCATTCAAAACTTAGCATAGCATGCTTGCTAATCAATTTTTCCTGACTTGAAATCGAAGCTGATTCACAGAGATGGGTTTGACTTGTTCCCAATTAGTGAATATGCTCCTTCTGGAGTTTGGGACCCAACACAACAGCAACTTATTTCACATTAATGAATGAAGTGCCTCAACTTTTACGTAGCTAATACTCTCGGCTGGACCGTAGATCGTCCGAACCCAGTGTGGCCAATCCTGGACTCCCACTGCGAGCTCACTCCTTTCATAAGAGCAGTCCTGCGATACTCCAAGTAACACACAAATACACAGCATACGCGGGCATTGACTCCCGTGCAACGCAAGGCAGCTCTAAAACCACCCATGGCGTAGAGTGATCCACTAAATACATCCCCAACATAGAACTTCGACTGCAAGCAATATGAAGAACATATATGGATTACGGATACCATTCCCATCCACTCCAGCATGATGCGTCTCAACTGACACTACTCAACAAAATGACCTAAAAAGGTCATCGGCGACCGTTACCGTCACTCCAAGGGCTTGAGAGATGTACAATCCACCGTTAGGAGGTTCAATTTTATGCGTATATCCTCAATGCGCAGGTGACAGCCGGCATAACTCGTCAGTTGTTTTTGATTCCTTCTGGGAATCAAAAAGCACATCGGTTTTCACACTACTCGTCATAAAACGTATAATATGCACAAAGGCCCTCATACAGTCACTTAAACCACTAGCTACACAAAAATAAAAACTATCAACTTATTCATCTGACATAAGTGGGCGGCTCTCTCCATGACCGGGCCAGTACGCGCGCTCATGATGGTGGAATATCGCTCACATCCGAGTAAACTGAGGACAGTAATACAGAATACGGCACGGACGCCAACAGCCAGACCACCAAAGTACACTCTCCATAATAGTGGGATGCTCTGACTCGGACCTCCGAAGTTATCGAAGTATTCTCTCCAGATTACATCTTATCCTGGTAGTCCTGAATTTTGGTTGTGTGTGATGTTTTATTTTGAAGCCGCTGTGTTCGTCAACTCTCTCTGACATGATTGTATATCTTTCTTTCAACAGTATATATCTCCGCGCGTTACAATTATACTATAGTCAATGAGACTGTATTGGATCGGATATATTTTTCTAAGCTCCGCCAGTGGCGTGTGGAGCGGCGCTCAGTTCCACCCGCTGAACGATCAACCTCCAGGGTGCATGGTGGGTTCAAACAGAGGTGCGACTTGTCGACTCTTTCGATATATAATTATTGTTAAAACGAAAAACTCTTTTCCTCTACCACGCCATCGTTTTCATATAAAAACCCCAAAAAGGGTGTGGGACGGTGGAAAACTAAATCCCAGCGCCTTTACGGCCTGTCAACCTGTGACGAGAGAGAAAGGAGACTACTGCATACATAGCACCACAAGAAACTCAGAGTATGATGGAAAATCTCACTCTCACTCACATTTTTCGCCAAACCAGTGATAACATAGATAAACGTCTATTTATGCGTTCTATAAAATTCGGCTACAAAGCATTTCCAATCGTAAACAAATATGTCACCTTGCTAACTGTAGACACTCCTATACATTCTCTCGGAGTGGCGGAGAGGACTCTCCTCAAGGTTATAACTTACCTCATCCTCTATATTCTCCTACTGCGTGAGAGTGGCAGTGGCGTCACACATTCTGCTACTCACATTGGACTATCCAACAAAACCTGTTCCAGTAGCTAGTGCAGGCCATGCGGACTATCCCAATCTTTAGTGCTAGACATGAAACAGATGAAACAATTAATTGCAGATTCATAAATCACTCTGGGCCATTTCATCATGAAGAAGAATCAAAAAATGTCTGAGTAACAATCTTGACTTTGCACTTCGAATTGAATTTTCATAGGGAAATTGCATCTCAAAGAAAACTAGGGCACCACAGGAGGCATTTGATATGATATTTTGTAGATACAACAGAATGCACAAAAGTCAGAGAGGGTGGAATCCTTTCCTGCAACTGTAACATATAAGAAACTCTAGTCGTGGCCATAATATATGGCCATCCTTAACTACAGAAGGCATTCACGCAGTAAGCCGTTCCATTACTTGAATATATTATACAGTTCTAAGTCTCGTATACTTAGATTTGCTCCGCGCCTTGCAAAAACTAGGCAGGGGAAGTGGAACAATATACTTGCTCTCTCATCCTGCACGAACAACTGCGTAAGTAATGTTTCTTAACCACCAAAGCTTGCTGCAAGACTACAGATGTATTTGACAAATCCAAATAGTAGGGACATGTGAATGTATGACTGTGGACAGGGTGCTGTTTCTAGAAGAGAGGAACACATGAGTTAAAATGGTGTGGCAGACCTAATAATTGAGCTCTATTCACTCCCATCTTTCCTAAAATAAAACTTCTCGCGAGATGAAAAGATGAGCTTAGACTTTTATTTTTTTTAATAAGCAACGAGGATATAATACAGAGTCTCAGATTGATTGAAGCGATGAAATATAATTTAGTCTTAGACTAACTAAGGGCTGATGAGGGGAAATTACAATTACCACAATCACTTTATTTAAACATAAATCAGGTTTTGAAGCAAACCAAGAAAAAATCTTTTTTGTGCTCAGCTGCAATAAAGAAAAGTGAAGTGGTAATTCAAACAAAAATATTCAGTTTTTTTATGTTCAGCAAATCTATTACAGCGTAACAGCCATTAAGGTTTTTTTATATTCTATTATTCTGCTTTATTGCATGTAGCAGTGACAATCAGATCAGACTGGGGCTATTTAGGTATCGTGGACGCGATAGCTCGTGGTAGGAATTCCTGGGTGTCTGTGCTTGGTCCTCAATTATGGTAAAAAGCCTCATTCGTTATCCTTCATATGGCCTGCTTACATATATGGCTGTTATGACACAGTCACTACTCCAATTCTCTAAGAGAGAGCGCAGACGATCTCAGCTAGCGCTACATTGCAGCTGCGCTATGCTCGAGTTGTGATGGCATTATGTTTGCACATCTTAAGATAAATGTATGAGAGAGTGTGTCATATGACCCAGAGAATGCTCACTTTTGGCGACAGTTAACTCATAAGACGCAAACTCAGTACCTCTTCCATTGTGAATGCTTCATCTCTCCTGATCTGCATCAGTGTCCAGACATCAACAATTGTAACATGGTATTTTCTAGTACTAAATGTCAGGGTTAGGAAGTTGATAAAAGATCCATACTTAGAGAACTAGTTATATTCATTTATTATAACATAATAACGATGACTGGCTTAGTCCGGTTGTGACACATCAAACTAACTTCGTTCTGTCAACATACCTCACCCACTATGAACCCCAACCTCTACACAAACCGCTCATCATTGTTTATCCCTAAGGCATTCTAATTTTGTGACCTTGTGTTTAGATAGGAGAGGAGCTGATTCAACTGTCTGTTTGTGGATTATTAGCGTGGAGTTGTAAAATAAAAAAAAAAAAAAGAAAAGGTATATTTCATCTGGGATTTTGGGATTTCATAGGTGGCGATTAGCTAGATCTTTCCAAATGCTTTGCCAGGGTTTTTATCCATTTTAGGTTGTTAGAAGCCAAAACCCAGGCTGTTTTAAAAAGGTGTTTAATTGAGCCTTAGCTACCATCATTTGTTGAGAGGTTTTGATGGTTTATTTTTCCGGTGAAAACTGTGTGTCTTTGCATTTGAGTAAAGGAAGATGATGGCTAAAATGCAGTTTATCAAAAATAACTAAAAGATAACTAAAGTTATCTTCGCAATTACCCTATGTGTTGGTGTTTATCCACAGAGTACACGGACTGAGGGCGCACATTCCATATATCTTCACATGTGAGTCACACCAACTATGGGACACCATTAGCTGGAATGCTGTAACAAATTTGCCAACTTCATTTCATTGCATCATGGTAAATCATGAAACCACACTCGGTAATAACCATTTATTGCGACATATAACAGCCTTGAGGAATAATTGCCCTGGAAGTGAGTGAAATCAGTGCTCTCTTGCTCTCATTCTCTGTGTAGGAAATGCTCCCAGTGTTTACCTGTGGTGTGGAGGAGCATTCAAGGACACTCTGAGTCACTCCTGGCACTCACTAATCTACGCTCTATCATGTCATGACAAGCTTTTACTGCAGCCCAGAGAGAGGGTACTCTCACCATTTGACGTCGGCATATAATCACATCCGTCTTTGTAGGGTGATGTTGAGTGTGTGTGTGTGCTGATGTTTACGTCAGTAGTGTGTGTGTGATGTGCGCTGTTACCTTCATTTAAGGTACGCCCCATCAGACTGATGTGAGCGTAGTGCACTTTGTGCGTTCCATGCTCGTGCTGGCGTGTATGTGGCGATAGAGCTGTGATAATAGGGACCGAACTCGAGCTTGCAGCGAGGCTCTGCGCACAGTACATCCGCTCGTGAGAGAGTACACAGAGAGGTGGAGGACTTTCATTGTTGATATCTCTCATCCAAGGAGAAGAGCGTACGATTATGGAGGGTTGAGCGCAGAAATGGTGAGAGGTCATTAACTAGAGGGAGCATCCAGTGCTGGCGCTACAACCTGCTCAGTAAACGAACTGGCACGTGTCAAAGTACTGGGCTAATCTGCCATCATCTACCAACTGTATACACCAACACACAACGGCGACGCACGCTACGGCCTGAGCTGTCCAGCACCACTGGACAGGGCCACACACACAGCCGCGCACTCACCACAACACACACTCCACACACACTCACACACACATACAGAGGCATGTGTCATATACGCGCAAGTGTGACGCAAGCTCCTTCTCTCTCCTTCCGTCGCGCTTGCCAGTAAAAAGCTTGTCGATGCAGTGGGTGATTTGTTCATTCCAGGAGGACTCAGAGTGCTCCTCATGTGAATGCTCCATCCATCCCACAGCAGGCGATCCACTGATACTGGCCCATCACCAAATGAGAAGTTAACAAACTCTTTTCCTCAACTTCCAGCATCGGAGAGCAATTATTTCTCAAGGCATTTTGCTCGCCCACTCAATAGTTTGACTCTACCACCCGTTATGTGGTCTCTCATGGAAATCCACAGGCCCCTTTTACCATGATTGCATTGCTCTCACCCTTTGTTTTCTTACAAGCGGAGGGGCGGAGCGTGATATATATATATATACGTTCTAGTGGCGCTCTCTCTCGAAGATCATCCATCCCCAGTTGTGACTGTCCTCCCTCAACTCGTCTCCATCTCTCAACACATAGGTAATGCGAAGAATTCTTTTATATCTTTTTGTTTCTTTTGATCACTTGATTTTACCAGTCCAGTCTTACCTTTTACTCAATCAAAACACAGTTTCATCCGGAAATGTAAAACCATCCAAAATATCTCTCACGTGAATGGTTAGAACTAGGCCTCAAATTAAAACAACGATATTTTAAACAAGCCCTGGTTATTGGCTATCTTACAACCTAAAATGGATAAAAACCCTGCAAAGCATTTGGCAAGATTAAGCTAATCGCCCTAATTGAATCCAAATATTTTCAAGATGGAATATACACTTTTTCTTTTTTTTTTTTTACACTCACAGCTATAATCACCAAACAAGCGTTGAATCGCATCTCATCTTCTAACAACAAGGTCAAAATTAAGAGCATTCTTAGAGATAAAACAGATGATGAAGCGGTTTGTTGTAGAAGGTTGGTATCAAGTGGGTGAGATAGTTGAACAGAAGAAGTAGCTCTATTTCTATTCAACCGGACTAGCCCAGTCATGTTATATGTATAATAATTGATTAACTATTATATAGTAATGGGATCTTATCACTCCTAAACGCCTGACATTTAATACTGAAAATACATTGTTACAATTGTGGGATTTCTGGACAACGTGCCACTAATGAAATGAAGCATTCACCAAGCACACAATACTGAGTTTGCTTCTTATGAGTTAAGTTCTTGCAAGTTGAGCATCTCTGGGCTATGACCACAATTTCATACATTTATTTAAAGTGCACAAAACATTTAAATGCCATCACAACAAAGACTCAGCAATGAGCCAGACCTGTGCTCTGGCTCTTTATTGGAGATATTCGATCTATTGCATTCATATACCAGGTATTGTCAACAGCCATTAGGAAGAGATTAACAGAATGAAACTCCCAAGCTCGGCATATCTCCCCTCCTCCTCTCTCTGACCAATAATGCACAGTCACCAAGCACCAGAACCCCCTGCAGGAATCCCTCCACCACCTACAGCCTCAGCCCCTCAAATAGCCCCAGCTCTCTATTTGCTGCACCACTGTAAGCAAACTTACACCACGCAGCAATAATCACAACTATAAAAAACCCAACCCTTCACCTGCCCCGTACAAGACTTTGCCTAACCACTCCAACAAACACAACCTGACACCTATTTTCCCGTCCTTGCAATACCACTCTTCTCCACCCTTCTTTCTCCTATCCTCCGCCAGCTCGCGCGCACCACCACGACCTTCTCTTCTCTTCCTTCTTCACCAACACCTGCATTAATGCTTCTAACATAAAGTCGACTTTGCCGTTGTAACTTGCTCACACATCTCTCCCCCTCCCATCACTCCCTCCTACGTTCATCTAAGCGACTACACTAATCATTCATCCTCTCCACATTCCAATCTCGCACTGTATCCTACCACTCCTCGTCTTTATTAAAAATCAACAATCCTCACACTCTCTTTCCCACCTCTCGACCAACTTTCTATTCTAGACAAGCACGCATCGTGAATAGCTCAACTTATTCAGGTCCGCCACTACACTTCCTCTCAACCACTGTCGTTCTCTTCTTCCTCACGACAACAGCGCCCGACCCTGTCCTCCACATCACTACATCTCCACATGCCCCTCAACCATTTGCGGATTTGTCAAACTACCATCTGTCACGCTCCCTGCACGCCAGCTTGGGCGGCTCTTAAGACACCTCCTACTCACGCAGCTCTCCGCTTCGCTGCCAGGCATGAGAGAGCCAACTATTTCTTCCACTCTCCCCCTGCCCCTATTTTTGCAACGCCGGCCCGCCGAGCAAATCTTAATGGCCCTATAAATTGCGCGAACTGCCCTAATCCAATAATCTCCCAGCCGCCAACGCGGCCTCTCTAATCCCTTCATGTAGCTCTGGACTGCCCCACTCTACTAGGCCAACCACAATAGAGATTCTATATGTCCTCACAGCCTCCTCAGGGCACAACGGCACTCTCAACCCCCCTCTCTGACCCTTCTTGTGCATTCTGCCCCTCGTTCTACCCACATCACCACTCCATAATCCAACATGCCCCCTGTGGTGCCTCTAACTCTTCTCCGACGACCTGCATTCTGCCTCCTATGGACACATCTATCTCGATACACGTGCCAAAGCAGATCCGTCACTCAGACCATTTTTCCTGTTCCTTCCCTCTCATGATGACCAAACGCGCCAACGAGGCATTACTGACAATCCTGCCACCTCCCACACTTTCGTTCATCCTTTCACCTTACTTACCAACTAAAATGAACCCATTGGGCTGGACCTAACTACTGGACAGTGTTTTGCTTGATATCCACTGTTATGATGTGCAGAATGCTGTGGACTGTAAACGACTGATTAGATGTGAGGGAACTTAGGGAAATGAAGGTATTGCCACTGCGCACTGCAGCATTTTCAAGAATCACCGCTTAAAGAGGACTTGCTACAGTTACAAGGTGACATATTTGTCTACTGATTGGGCAAATTGCTTGTCCTACATTATTAATGAAGATAGACATTTATTTCATGTTATCACTGGTTTGGCCGAAAATGAATTCACTAGGTCAAGATTTCATTTCACCCTCAAGCTCCGTTCCTTGTGTGCTATGTATGCAGGTAGTCTCCTTTCTCTCTTCTCTCGACAGGCCTAAAGGCCTGTCTTATGTAGAATGTGATCTACACACTCAGCTCAGCCTGGGAAGTGATTGTTATGGTGGCCCTGAGGGCTCAACGCACTGCAGCTTAAGAAAACATATATATATATATGTTTTCTTATCAAACGACACGGGTGTTCACTATTTGGTGTCCCCTGGAAACACTGTTGGCGTCCGTGCGTTTCTGTATTATGTTGTTTTGTGAGTATTTGCAGTGCACGTTTTCTGAGCCCTCCGAGCCACCATAGATTTTCCTAGTGTTTAAGTTGACTTAAGCCTTTGACTGCAGTTTATCGTTTTATGACGAGTAGTGTAGAAAACCGATGTGCTTCTGATTCCCAGAAGGAATCTAAACAAGCATGACGAGTTGATGCCGGGCTGTCACTCCTGCGCATTGGAGGATATACGCATAAAATTGAACCTCCTAACTTTGTCACATCTCTCCACTAGGCACCTTTTAAGTTTGTTGAGTAGTGGGTGGGTGGAATGGTATCCTGTTGCTTGAGTTCATATGTGGGGATAGGGCATGTTTTCTATTGCCGTAATCATTAGAAAACATCTGATGCCCAATCCATCATTACTCCAGAGAGGAGCATATTCACTAATGGGAACAAGTCACAACCCATCTCTGTGAATCAGCTGCTTTCAAGTCAGGAAAAATTGATTGAGCAGCATGCTATGCTAAGTTTTTGAATGCACATGCACTGCCTTTGACTGTGACTATAACACAATGATTAGGTCTAATCTAGTTATGAATAATCACATTTAATCTCTCTTTAATGAAGCCTGAGCTCTGTTTAAAAAAAGCCTTGCTTATTGTAATTACTAGAGCACAACACAGAGCTAGTGTTACTGTGGAGAGCATTTCTTGAAAAGGCACTTTGATGCTTGTGAATAATACATGTTTATACTTCCTGTACTGTATTTACACCTAGAAAATGTAGGTACACGAACCATCACTGCTTGCGTTCATTGGAATCATGCTGCGAGAAGGAAGCATCAGCTTTCTTCCCTCTGTGCCACACAGCTGACTACAGTTTCTGACACTAAACTACTGCCAAGTGAAACTGCTTCAAACAGAGGAGGGTGGATGGGGAGGGGGTGGGGGGATGCACGCATCTAGTGAGACACACCTGACACAGAGCTCTACTTAGAATTATATATTTTCTGTCTTGTCCCAAAGAGGTGGCCTTACTGTGTTAAATCACCTTTCAGTCTCAATTTACAAGGTCTTTGGCGTTTCATCCCACCTATTAGTTTTGTGAAATTGTTTGTGCCTGTCCATTACTGACAGCCAAATGAAAGGACAAACAATACTTCTGGGTTGAAGCTCAATAGATTCCCTTTGATTGCTGGCACACGTACCGAGCCGCCTACTGAGAGTGAGGGGGAGGTCAGATGGGAGAAATCCCAAATGTGCGTCCAGATGCTTCTGGGTTTTTTTTTTTTTTTTTTTTTTTTTTTTTTTTTGTAGAATGTGAGTGAAGAGATTGTGTGGGGTTTTTTTTTTAGCTGTTGGTATTCAACACGCAAAGCTGTTGTATTTTAATATTATGCAGCTTCATATTTATTGCAAATCTGTGTTTTCTTCTAAACACAGCAAACTGTAACCAACAAATACTTGACCATACTGGGGTTAAATAATACAATGGCATTTGTCCAATAGGTGACAATTAGCATGCATATTATTTTAATTTGATTTCAGATGTTCTCCACCATGATGCTCGGCTTGGCCTGCCATCAATTTGCATTAGTCAAAAAGGATAGGACAAAATGTCAGAGGCAATTTCTCAGAGCTGTTTTTGCACAATTTATGAGGTACATGTGATCGCTGGAGATTTTCACACCTGTTAGGCAGCGTGATGTGCCACTTGGTCCAGTATCAATATGTGGTTCGGGATCTTTTTCACAGTCTCTGCCGGCTAGCTATTTTAAACAGTTTGTGGGCCTTAATTTGTGAAGAAAACTGAGACCATCTGTATGCATGATCCATGTGCACACAGCCTTTGAAAATGTTCAATGTCACTGACTCAGCATGGTGATGACTTACAAGCGGTCATTTATTTGAATATTGCATTCTTGGCTGGTTGACATCGTTTTTTAATCTTGAAATTGCTCCTACCCCCTCCACACACACACACACACACACACACACACACACACACACGCTCACAGTTGGAGGTAAATTAAAAATAATGATACATTTAGTTGAGCCCTCTCTCTTGGCCCTCAGTGTGTGTGTTACTCTGGTGCCCTGGAACACACACTCCTTACAAATCCTGCTTTGTGACGAATATTTCAAAAGCTGTAACTCTCACAGCTTGCTTGGAAACACGCAGGAAGAGAAAAGATATAATTAAACCATGAAAATAGTATTTATTTAGATTAATTTCAGGCTCAAAAGAGCTAGTCTATTACATAAGCACAGCTGGGTGAGAGGTGCCTCTTCTACGAACATCGTTCCTGGATCATTTCCCAGCCCTGACTGTACTGAAGTCTCCACTGTGATCAGCGTCAGTTGAGAGTGAAAACACAGGCTAAAGCAAAAGCTGCCAATATCTCTAATTATCATGGATGATGCACCCAGGGCTCTATTTTTGGATAAAAGCAGCATCTGTGAAATTTTGTCAATACATATTTTACTTTATTTCTTCAACTGATAATACGTTACCCCACACACACATTAAATACTCGTACATATGTTGAATTCCCATATATGAAATATATGTACATATAAGATAAAAACATATTGGAAAATTATATATAAGATATAGAGACTGGAACAATTTCATATATTGACATAAATATCTAGCGCAAATATGTATGTTTATGTATGAATGCTTATATTGTAGACATATTGTTACATGAATATATATATTGGTATTGATATTATATACAGTGGGTTCCAAAAGTCTGAGACCACTTTCCCAGAATGGGAGGACATGTTTAAAATTAATGAGAAATGAACATATAACAAAAACATATGTTTTAATAAACTTGCATATTGTGAACAGGTATGCCTGCTACATGTTATACCATATAAAAATAAATTCATTATAGATATTTTTTTTAATGTATGTATATAATAATGTATCTATATATATCCAGTATGTAAATGTAAATATGTGATAATAATATCTCCCCTCATAGGTGACATATATGGCAACATCACTCTTGATGCAGGGACATAAATGTCATATATTACATTTCTGTATCGGAATGCAAGACTATCATGTAGCAAAGTTGGCAATGAGACGTAGAAGATTTGAATCAGCATGACTTATTTGCCACAGCCAGACCAACAAGGGCCTGACTAATCGACGTGGTTAATTTTTAAACTGATGCCTGAGAGTGTGATTGTCGAACGTAACAGGGTGGATGTATGTTTTCACTTTCATGGTCAAATGAGCATGTGTATTAGCGTGTTATCAAGCAGATGAGCCGTTAGCGTGCCACTTACTGTGAAAAGAGAGAAAGAAAACAAGGCAGCTGACAAAGGAGGCCTGACCGTTACATTCTCCAACAACAAAAAAAATGTGCAGAAGTTTTGTTTTGAAAATTGGTGATAATTCTAAGAAGGGTTGTGCTGACACACTGAAAAAGGAACAAAGCATCCCTGAGTACACTGAAACAGACACCGAGAAAAGCAGACATGGATGATGCTGATGGTTTCAGAATTACTCAACAGTGATATAAAAAATTAAACAACCTGAAAACCTCTACAGAAACGATTTTCATCCTTAACCACAGCTTAAGTTGATATTAAGGAAAAAATGCCAATGCGGCATATGTAAAAAATGACATTGGAGTGATAGCTGGCCTCAATATGTGTCACTGTGTAGCCTACGTATGTGCATTTTTACAGGATCCAGGCAGTCCGGGGTTTTACGTGATAGAAAAAAAGCTTCTCCCCTTGTCTTTTCCTCTCCAAGCGTCTGTCATCGTTACACTTCTGTGGCTGCTATTATAACTGTCGCATTCGCACAAAATGGGGGCCTGAAAGAGGAGAACGCCACTTCCCACACAAAAGTTGGGATCTATACAAAACAAACCTGACAGGAGAATGTGTGGGCCGAAACTCTGAAGCCACGCATACAAACATTTTGGAGACTGGGGAAATCAGCGACGCAGATGGTGAGGTGGGGAATTGAAGCCAGATTGTGGAAATGAAATGTGAGAGGCATAATTTTATGTATAATCGCACATTCACCTCACTTCATATCACACGTTACCTATAGATCCAGTTTATCATAAACATTTAAAGCAGCAGTGTTACTTGTGATTGTTCTTCCGTTCCATGAGCACTTTAAGTTAATTGTAAAAGATAAAAGACAACTGCAATCCCCAAATCAAGTTCTGCTCAATATTTCATCAACGCTGTCTCGCCATCACATTCGCGCCCCTCAGCACGCAGAGCGTTGCAGGCTGACTGTAGACTGGACTGCAGCTACTGACACTCGTGGTCAGTTGTGGAGCCACCGCGTATGTTGAATGAGGATGATCCACACGATGTGGCAGGTGACAGGAAAGTCTGACTTTTGCCTTTTTCCCTGACTCCTTTTCACCTCAACCTTGTTAACTATGCTCACTGATTTGTCTTCATCCAAGACAACATCAAATAGCATTAAAGCTATAGAGCTATAGAATAGGACGCCCGTAGTTTTTCATAGTATCTCATAATACTATGCATACATCATCAAGTAGAGTTTTAGTCTTCATACGGTGTTTGTGTAAATAGCTGCAGGTGCAGTGGAGACGCCAAGGTGGCCGCCACACAGACTCTGCCTTCTCCAGCCACCTCACCCAACACCACCTGCATTCCTAATCAACAGTGACAATGAGAGAAAGACCTATATGAGGGACTGTGGAGTTAAATACATTGTTTATTGTGTTGAAGATGTTCAGTGTGAGATTTCATCAGCTATGTGTGCGTCTATGGCTTACAGATGCGTACCGGATACGCCGGTTGGTCCGTGCTGTGACAGTGAGCAACAAAGCGTTCAAGGCATCAACCTCCACATCTCTGTTTTATCTAAGAAATTGTCCAGTTTGTATCATGAACAGCTGCTGCAACCGTCAGCCTCTTTTGTTTGCAACACTTGCCCCCGTTCTATGAACAACATGTAGATCAATATTCGTGAGGAATTGGCATTGACCGCTCATGGTTAATTGTGTTTTGAGGCTCGCCACAGTCTGCGCATTTTCAAATTTATTGTGATTTATAAAGGGAAGTTGCATGATGCATTATTCTTCTACTGATTGAGGTACAGGCAAACTATCAGCTTTCGTATGATGCCACTTGTGATTTCCCCCATGCTCTTGGGCATAAATACAAGAATATGCCACACTCTAATTGATATGATAACACGAAAAGTCTCCAGTCGCTGAAGTCACTAGAAAGTTGACACCTAAATCTCAAGTGACCGGCCACAAGTGGATGAGAAACCTAGATAAGATGTATGTTCAATTCACCTAATATGTTGTGCGGTTAAGCATTACGTAAGTATGCAAAGATTTTGCATAATTTTTGACTGGAATTCAGCACATCATGTCTTATTCTGACACAAATTAAAAATGAGTTTCCATCTCTAATGTGCTTTCAATGCCTTCTGTCCAAACGTTTTAAGTTTGTCATCTGTCAGATCATTGTGCTGAATACTTTTTCAGCTCAGGGTGGCAGGAACAGCTGTATTTATTGTTGATTGTTATAGAGTATATAATAATAGTTATACGTATAGGTGTAACGGTTTAATGAGTAATGGCACCAATTAATAATGAGTGCGGAGTAGTTGTGTCAGATCTGGATCCTGCAGCTCCAGAGTCAGATATACCTGCAGAATGAGGACAGAGAGAGAGAGAGAGAAAGTTGAAGACATGCAGTAGTGTGATATAAGTGCATGGGGAGGGGGGGAGGGAGAGAGAGAGAGAGAGAGAGAGAGAAAAGAAGCGCTCAGTGCATCGTGGGAGTGCCCCCAGCAGCCTCAGCCTATAGCAGCATAAACGAAGGATGGTTCAGGGCTCACCTGAGCCTGCCCTAACTGTAAGCTTGATCAAAGAGGAAAGTTTTAAGCCTAATCTTTAATGTAGAGAGGGTGTCTGCCTCCAGAACCCAGACTGGGAGCTGGTTCCACAGGAGAGGAGCCTGATAGCTGAAGGCTCTGCCTCCCCTTATACTCCTGCCTGCATTTTGAGAGCAAAGTGTTCTGTTGGGATAATAGGGCCCTATGAGCTCTTTAAGATACGATGGTGTCTGACCATTAACGTAGGTGAGGAGGAGCGTTTTAAATTCTCTTTTGGATTTTATAGGGAGCCAATGCAGAGAAGCTAACACAGCACAGGAGGGATATGATCTTTTCTAGTTCCCCTGCACTTATGCAAACGACTCATGACAAAGTGTCTACTGTGTGTTAGCTCTTTTAAAAAAAAGGGGGGGGGCTTCTTGTTCATTCATGAGCATTTGCAAAAAAACGGTTTTGGAAACGTTTTAGTTGTCTGAAGCCTCGACACACCGGCGGTCCACCCACACAGGTGTTTTTCACTCACTGTCCCTGGTAAGAGCTCTGTTCAGGACTGTGTGTGGTGTGTGTGCTTGTTCTACACCAACACCCACCCACCCCATCCACCATCCACTCAAACAGTGTTGTTGCACCTGCTGGATCAGAGCAGCTTTTCATCCTTCATCAGTATTATTAGCACATGAACTTTGATGATGTCGTTTCATTTCACTTAACATAGCACAGTTCGGCTTCAGCCTGAGCCGAGGCCTAATTACCCGTGGTCAAATAAAAACACCTGTGTCTAGTGTGCACAGCTTTGAACCTTAACCCCTATCAGTCGGTCAGCCATCACCTCATATCAGCCCCTCTCTTATCCGTTTCTGTCTTTTTCAGCAATTTTGCCTTTAACAGCATGATACTCATGCAGTGATGTTGCAGCAGCATACATCA
This sequence comes from Seriola dumerili, assembly GCF_002260705.1. NCBI lineage: Eukaryota > Metazoa > Chordata > Actinopteri > Carangiformes > Carangidae > Seriola > Seriola dumerili. The sequence goes on along the minus strand of NW_019174497.1, from coordinate 5,553,326 downwards.
GATTTACCTTATTCGCTTGATAATAATTTATCATTCCAGACATCCTTTGGGAGACTGGAGGAGACATTTTATGACAGAGAGTCTAGGCTAGACTGTCATATCTTCCTCTTTGGCTGAAGATTTCACAACTGAGTTTCTTGCCTTTGCAGGAGGCTCTGGAGAGATTTGACTGATAGTTTATGCAGTCTGTAGTTTGTACTCACCAGCCTAAAATTAGGCTATATGTATGCAGTTTGTTGTTGGTGAGCAGCAAGAAAAAGTAGGCCATTTCGTCAACAATCTTGTTTACATTTTGTGTATGTATATATGTGCAAGCACTTGGCTGCGTCTATCATTTAATAGATTTACTTTTCTTTTTCACCTTCGGCTAATGCACATCTTTGTTTGTAACTTACAGTATGATGTGTATGTGTCTGTGTACGCGTATACTGAAAGCATGCGCGGTTGTGTGTCCTGGCACATGTTGGTAGCATGTGTTTTGCGAATGAGTGTCATCGCCACCTGGGACAGAGTGATCTACATAGCATTACATTAACACTGCGCTGCTGCTCGTCACCTGCTCCAGCAGGGAGGGGAACGTGTGTCAGGAGCTGAGAGAGAAGATTATGATGGAAAAGGTTGAGGCAGGAGACGGCTCTCTGTACTGTAGATGCAGTCTTCAGCTATAATGTCCTGAAGTGGGCCAGGCTCAGGTGAGCTTTCCTCACTTAAGCCAAATTGGAAAAGACCCTTGGAGCAGGGAGCTGAGGTCCACTGGTGAACTAGCAGTGGTCTGTCTGTGAAGGGGTTAGGGGAAGCATTATTACTAGCTGAGCTCCTTGTGGTGCAGAAAAGCATTATGGATCTTATACCAATTTTAAAGAAATACACAGGTGATAGGCTTTTAAAGGGTAAAGGTAATAAGTCAGTGGAGTCTTTTTATAGTTGTGATATCGTGTGATACTTTGCACCGGTAAGTTTATGGACTTATTTCCCTCAGGGATCATCAACATTAGATTAAAATTGTTTTCACCCACACTACTTCATAATGTGCTTTAGAAAGAAGCATCCACCATATTGCTTAAATGGCATTCACTACACTGTGATTACACCTGTGGTCAAACCCAGGTAAGACGCTGATGAAATAATGATCCACTAATGATAATGATTTCTTTTTAATATGACTGAGGCTACAGTTTAATTGAAGCTGATGAGATGGGTTTGTGCATTCCCACTGTGAAGATTCAAATAAAGAATGTATAAAAGAAAATATATTGAAAGTAAAAACCCCGGTTGAATTGATTTTGCATTACACAATCCTATGGGGTCACAAAATTGATGTTGAAGAATGGCCACAGCATATTGCTATTCTGTGAGGCTACCTGCTCAGCTCTCCAAACCAAAGCCGACATTTAATTTGCAACCAAAATGAGGTGAACTTTGTGTGAAGCAGGTCATTTTACTGCTGTAATCGAAGTGCCCCCTCTTTGCTCTTAATCTGACTCACACGGTATGGGAGGACACGGGTTGGTGTGTGTGTGTGTGCGTGTGTGTGTGTGTGAGAGAGAGAGAAAGAGTGTGAGAGAGAATAAGTATAACCCTTTATAATTTCAACACTGCCATAAAATATGCAGAACATATTCCATTTTTGGTCACTTTCATCCAAAGTGTCTCACAGTAATGGAAGCGAATATTTCAAAAAAGGTATCAATGGGAATCCGAGCCTTTAAAGACGACTTGAAGCCACATTCGAGGAGTGTCTTGACTCAGTAATTCGCACTGTATTTCCAGTTCAAACAGAGCGTCGTGGCGAGATGTAATACTGTATGCGACATTGTTACAACAGGAGCAGACAGTGGACGAAACCCTCAAGCTGCAGACAGAAGAAGGGGGAGAGAGAAAGGAATAGCAGTTTGTTGATGTAGCAGCTTGTGTCACACTGAAAATGGCGAAGCTGCAGTGTTTATATGATTTAGGGTTGTGGATTTTACCTTTAAGTGAGTGGCGTGAAAATAGGTGCAATGTGAGAAAAAAAAAAATGCTTCAGTGTAGATAATCGATCTTTCACGGCCTGTACCCTTACTCTTCTTGGCTTAGCTGCTTCTTCATTTTATTTGAAATGACTTCTGTAGTTATCTACAAGGGTCTGTGGAAGTGATTATCTCAGATTCTTCAAATGGTTATGATATCATCTTCAAAACCAGCTATGTCACTCCAATAGTGTTTTCAGTTTGTAGCCAAAAACTGGTTGGGAAAGTGTCTGGAAACTGATTTCCAGAGATTCCTCCTGGGTGGTTATGTTTTTTGTCTTTGTTGCCACTTCCTACCAGCTCCTGATTTGTTTGAGGCCTGGCTAATAAATCAATCTTTGTCACAAATTCACTGGCTTTTGTTTCATTGCTCTATCATTAACGATACAGAAAATATACAGACACAGAAAAATATGCAAGGTGTGGAAAAAAAAATAAAACTCCCCAATAATGGAATTAAAAATTCAAGGTGCACTGTAAAGTATGATTTATTAAAACAATCAATGTAAAAGCAAAATAGAGTAAAATGCTGCACAAATAAAACCCACAGTGTTGTAGCTAAAACATCTGGCTATCTATCTCTTAATCACAGCATCTTTCTCTTAAGCAAAATTCTTGGCACGTGTCAGCTACAAGCTGATTGTTTTGTGTGTCTTTTTTTTTTTCTTTTCCAAAGACACATAACTGAATGTGAAATTGTGAGTACCTCTGAAACCTTTTGATCTGTGCATGTCTGGCTATAAATAGAGTCTGATTATCACTGGAGTGAGGAGGGAAGACAATAACACATGTGCTTTAGATGCTATCATTTTCCTGGACATATTATACTCCCATCTGGACTTTCTGATAAGATAGAGAGCTAGCAACACACACAGAGTCTCGCAGTATTTACAGCTTTTCTCAAAATGTTTCAAGCCGTGACACATTGTGTGAGTACATTTTGTAGACCCAACGCTCATGTCCTTGTTCATATTGTTCTCTTTGGATTCTAGTTTTGCTGCTTTACATACTTCAGCCTTTATTGAAGGAAGTGGTATCCGTATTGATACCTCATGAACTGATATTGCTTTTTAGCATCAGTAGGATAAGCACATCCTGGGTCTGGGCACATGGACACTCTTCTTTGTGCTATGATGTGTGCATGTGCGCAGCGTTTGCCTAGTTAGATCAGAGAATTCACACAATACACATTTATTATTTACTATTAATACCTGTCTTGTCTCTTAACATGGATGTGATTGAATTGCTTAACAGAATAGTAAAAAAAGCCTAGTGTTTGGCAAATGATTCACTGGTGATTAAAATAGAAGTAGCCAAAAAGTGATGCATTTATTACCTCATAAAAAATGAGGATGACGCAAGTATTGACATCTGTAATGAGATTGGTGATCCTTGCCCTGGAATTACTTGATATAAGATGTGAACCAAATTTTGTAGTGGTGCCCACCCCTGATACAGGGGTCGTATGATTTCATACATGATACAAAATATCCATACACTTTAGTCTGATAAAGCCGTTCAAGTTGGGAATGCATGAGGACAAAGCTACGTTGACAAACAGCCTGTTCCACAGGCATAATTTACTATAGACACTCATTTCTTTCAAAGTAAAATACTGCAGTGTTGAACTTGTTTATGACCACATGTCCCCATGGGGTTTTAAAAAAAATGCTATCCTCCCTCGCTGCACATATGTCAGTGTTCCCCCCTGCACTCTTACTCACACTGGTTTTCCTTGCTGTATCCAGCCACTGTTTGTAGCTGCAGTGGCCCAATTTCCAGGCACATCATGAAAGTTTCATCTCATCACACTGGTACTGCAAAACAGATGGACCGTCTTCTACCATGGGGAACCAGTCTTGCACACCACCAGTGCTTTTCCTTCTCAGTGTAATTTTTTTTTTTTTTTTTCATCTTAACTGACATCTCACTCATCCTGGTCACTATTACTGCTTCATGTAGTAAGAGCTGTTTGCATCCACAAGTGATAGATGGATGGATAGATAGATAGATAGATAGATAGATAGATAGATAGATAGATAGATAGATAGATAGATACTTTATTTATCCCCTAGGGGAAATTCGTGTGTCCAATAGCTCATTGTTGATAATAATAACAGTTAATAATAAATAAACAATAATAATTAAATTAGTCCATATCCTTTGGCTGAGGTGTTGTATAACCTGATGGCAGTGGGAAAAAAGGATCTCCTGAACCTCTCTGTTCTGCAGCGCAGTGAGATGAGACATTTGCTCTGCCCCTTCTGGTAGATGGCATCTGTGTTCAGGGACCAGTCCAGTTTACTGTCCAGGTGCACACCTAGGTATTTATAAGTGTGCACCACTTCAATGTCCTTCCCTCGAATGTTGACTGGCTTAAGGGTGGGCCTACACCTCCGAAAGTCCATGACCATCTTCCTGGTCTTGGAGGTGTTCAGAAGGAGGCAGTTCTTGTCGCTCCATTCACTGAAGGCCATGGTCAGATCCCTGTACTCCTCTTCCTGCCCGTTCCTGATACGTGCCACAATACCTGTGTCATCCATGTATTTCTGGATGTGGCAGGACTCAGAGTTGTATTTAAAGTGCTGCTCATTATTGTCCCTGAGACACAGTTACCCAGTCTGACGTACTGTGGTCATCTTGTCAGGTAATCCACAATCCAGGACGTGAAGCACGTATCCACCCCCATCCCTTCCAGCTTGTCTTTAAGTATGGGGGGTTGGATGGTGTTAAATGCACTTGAAAAATCAAAGAACATAATCCTCATGTAACTACCTGGTTCATTCAAGTAAGAAATGGCCCGGTGAAGCCACCGGTCATCCTACTTTAGGTACCGGAACAAGACATGATGTTTTCCACAGGACCGGGACCCTCCCTGTTTGTAGACTTAAGTTAAAGATCCTCTGGAGTGGCTCAACCAGCTGGGCTGCACAATCTTTTAACAGCTATGGACACACACCATCCAGGCCGGTTGCTTTTCCAGGACGTAGCCTCTTGAGCTCCATCCTCACCTCCTCCGCTGTAAAGGACAGGAGACTTGGCCTCAGTGTGGAGGGAGTTGCAGCTGCTGTGTCAGGTTGTGAAGGAGATGCCGTAGGAGAAGCTGCAGCTGAAGCAGTGGGAGAGAGAACAGGTGAGGCTATTTCCACCCTGTTGCAAAACAGGTTGAACTCATTGGCCTTGTCCACATCACCTGATGTTGCCTGGCTGTTCTTCTCTTTATAGCCACGGATGGTCCTCATCCCCTTCCACACCTCTCTGGTGTTGTTGTGCTGCAGCTTCCTCTCCACTTTCTTTTTGTTGTCCTCCTTCGCCTGCTTTAATCTCCTCTTCAGCTCATGTTGCACACACCTCAGACTTCTCCCTGTCTCCATCCCTGAAGGCCTCCTTTTTCTGCTTGAGGAGGGTCTTGATGTTACTGGTGATCCAGGGTTTGTTGTTTGGAAAGCAGTGTATAGTTGCGCTGGTATTACAGTGTCTATACAGAAGTTAATGTAGTCTGTGGAACAGTTCCTCCCTCAGTACACAGGGTTTGTAGGAAGGCTGAAGAAAAACCAGATTATGATCTGATCTGCCAAGGGGTGGTAGAGCTGAAGCAGTGTAGGCCTCCTTGACGATTGCATACAACAAATCAAGTATCTTATTTTCCCTTGTGGGACAGTCAACATACTGAGTGAAGCCAGTCAGCTTCTTCAGCTTAGCTGGTATGGGATGTTTAACTCCAAATCTGGTACACTTTAAAGCCAGGAGTTCTCCCTTCGTGTACTTTGTTTTCTCTATCATTAGACTAAACAACATGTAGAATAAAAAAAAAGAAAAAAACATCAATCGACAAAAAATAAACTAATTTATACAAATATATTGCAAAAAATATTACAAGCTACGTGGACTTGCTGCCACATTTAAAATGATAAAGCATAATTAAGATATTTCATGATTCAGTCTATACTGAAATTGATTCTCTTGTCACGCCTAAATAAATAAAACAAACAAACTGACTTACCTATGTAGGATTTATCTTACTTGGATTTTAATTATTACTGATGTTTGCATCTATCTCGTTGCTTTTGGACGTAAGTCATCACAGTAATTGTCAGGGCCAGCTTACGCCTTGATACACAGTATATTGCTGATAGCATCCCAAATCCCGAAATATCACTTGACATAACAGGATTGAGAGTTTGCATTACAAATATGGCTAAGAGGCTCTCAGCAGTTCCTATCTCTGCCCAGGTCTGAGGCTTTGATAAAACATAGTGATGGATATTTGCTTCAAAACCTGTACAATTTGACTTTCACTTGCTTCTCTTCAAATAACCTGCATATAAAGAATGTAAGCAGCAGCAGTTTTGTTTTTTCCATTTTGAAAATCTGTGGCCAGAAGCAGTTTGCCATTAGGAACAGAACTAGGCATATAAATTTAAAAAAAAATGTTTTCACAGGTCACATGGCATAAAGGACTTTGTGTTTTTCCACTTTAATGACTTTAATTAGCTAGTGTCAAAAACACCTCATGTACAATTTTAACAGTCAGGGAGAACATTATCTAGTGAACCTGCTGTAACATGACTGCAGACTGAACTGCAGACTGAAAAGTAATAGAATAATATGCAATGCTGCATATTTGAGTGAAATATATAGGAAAGTGACCAGTAAAACTGAACTGTAATATTGTGATAATGTTACTAAATCAGTTGGGAATTCTAATTGTGTTTAAAGGAGCAATTTGTAAGTTTTGCTATTGCTACATAGCTAGCCTTAGCCTTAACAGCTGATTACTTAGAAGTCTCGCTGAGTTTCAGCCATTGATGTGTTTACAATACAAGGGGTTATAATATGTCCACCGAGGAGCGCAACTTAACACTACAGTGACTCATTATGGGAAAGAGATGAGATGGGAGATGGGTAGTTTGCTAACTTCAGTAGAGGAAAAAAAGTGATAAAAATGGAAGTAAATGAAAAAAGGTTGCTTTCCACCACTGGAGACAGCTCTTGGTGAGTAGTGGAATGAAGTTTGATGCTGAACTTGGTAATTAAACAGCTCTTAGTGCTAACGTTGCCTATGTAGCAATTGCAAAAGTTACAAATAGTGCCTTTAAACAGTATGATCAGCTAATCAGTTTGGGTTATTAGGCTTTGTGCTGACTTCAGCCTGTATAACAAGTGAGATTCCATCTCTGTGTCTAACCAACTGTTCTCATGGCAGCAATATCTATGTGTAAATACATATTCAGACATGTGCAAAAATGTTAATGTATGCTGGATGACTAAGATGCGTACTCTTCAATTGCCAGTGCTTTGTAATTCAGTGACGTGATCATGCAAGGCGATGTACGCTCCACTACATTTATTTGAAAGTCTTAACATTTACAGTGCAATGACTTATTTATGTGATTAAAAACGACGCCTTTCAAAGCAGAAATAAAGCATACATCGTTTTAAATCTGTATTTTACTTCAGGGTGTTTTCATCTTACCAGTGTAATCTTAGTTTTTCCTCTAACTGCAGTGTACTGTCAGAGTGCCTGACTTCATACAAGCTTTTACATAGTGGTTAAAATCTAATCTGACCTTTTCATTCCCCTAACATGTCATGTCTTTTAATAGAACTTATTTTTGTTGAACTCTTGACTTTTTCATTACAATAACCTATCTCATTATGTTGCTTTTAACTTCTTTTTTAGTACATTTGATTTGCTTATTTCTGTTCATTAGTTTTGTTTTGAAATGTTAATTGCAATATTAATAGTAGTCGGTTTCACAGTGGTCTGGTACTTGTAACTTCTCCTCAGTAAATAACCTCTAAGCCAACCTGTTATATCCTTTAGAACTGACATTTCTAAAGCCAACAAGACCTAATCCATAGCAGGAGCATAGTAGCGTCTCTGGTTTCTTTTACCCTGGATGCTAAAATAAAATGAGTGCAGCATTTAATTTAATGGAACATTAAGCAGTGTTGTTATTTAGTCTGAGCTCTGTCACTGATTAAAGAATTGCGGAACGACTTGTACACAGCTAGTTGTGACGACAAGTCACATTTAAACAGTGTACCATCTGAAATAAAGCTAATATAATTATGTAAACTACTGTAGTAACAGTAGTTACTGGTCATTTGCATTGTCCTGTTGAAGCGCTGTGATCGTCTCCCACAGTAGTAATACAGTCTTCCACTATTCAGCAGCTAAAATGTGAGTCTGTTATGGGGAGACAGGATTGGAGGTTCCTGTGGGCAGCGACCTTCTCTCCTGAAACTCAGTGAACAAGCAAAGAGTTTTGAAAGCAGAATATTTAAGCATCTGGCAAAGTACTCATTGATTTAAAGTCTTACCAACACATTTACAACAAACTTAAATTTACATTTAAAATGTTGCTGTTGGTGGACTACAGTATGCTGAGGTCACTTCTGTCTCCCACTGGGATTTTCGTCCTGGTCTCTTCTGATGTTTCTCTTTCTTGTGTGCCACAGGGAGCTGCTAAGTTGTTAAGTCACTGTAGACACAGAACTGCGACATGCTATTTATTTTCACTAGGTGTTAAATGTTGCCCTGTTGTTTGTGTGAAATTAACACAGTGTGTCAAACTTACATGATCGCAGGTTTAGACATGAGGAGAAAATGACGTCAAGCTTCAGCGATATTGCCAATTGTTATTAGTATTTATTTCCCTGTTTTGCCATCATGATTATGAAATTCTTGAATAAAATGAACATTTTTGGTTTATATATTAGATTGAACTTCTACACTAAGTAGCTGTGTTGTCTGCCTCTTTATCTGTAGACACAGTTACAGCTTTGGCCTTTCCTGCACTTAAATCTTCAAAACTTTCCACCAGTTCCGCTGACATTCACTTTTCATTTACTTCATCTGAGCTTATTGAGGCCCAGTTAGTACAAATGATAAATAACATAAATAATACAGACTTTCTTTCCCCTGGACTAAGTGTTCGACTCAACATCTTCTTCTCTTTGCATTTGTTGTGGATTGGACATAAGACGGAAACGGCAGTGGCTGCTCCTGCCCGCATTACTCACAGCTTGAAGTGGCACTAAACAATCTGTTACCTGGAAATACATGATGGGCCTAAAATAGCTGTGAGCTGCAACTAAACTTTTAATGAGTTGAGGATGTTTTTAGTCGTCGATAGTGCTCTTCAAATTTGCAATCTAGTATGTTTATGATGCTTCGCTGGTGAGTGGCATTGAACGTTCTGTGTTGGTGTCTCATGATTTGGAAAAAAAAAAAAAAAAACTGAGATGAGTGAAGTAACTCAGATGCTCAGATTTACGGCGAGTCCCCTGCAGCTGCGCCTCTCCGTTCAGATTACACTTTTGTGTCCTTTCAGCCCCGACATCTCTGTTTGTCTGCTCCACATAACCATCTAGGAAGAAGGAGAAAAAAAAAAAAAAAAGACAAAAATATCTTCACAGCATGTCAAAGGCAGACATCATGCCCAATTCAAGTTTGAGTCATCTCGCACAGCAGAGACTGCATGAACGCACCCATGATCCTACTGCTTCTGCTGTGTCCCTAAATGTATCTGTCTTTGGTGGTACTGTCACTTCCTCAATATCTCCTTTCGTCTTTGATGTGGAAGTGGTTTACAATATCAATTTACCTGCTGTCCCAGTTTTGCAGGAGTTGTTAACAGCTGCTTAAAACACTCACCAAAGCTGTTTTTTATTGATGGTGGCACAGGTGCATGCTAGTTATTGGGTGGAAGGTAGTCGTTTTATGAGCAATAAAAGAGTTGAAAGAATGGGTTTCTCTGACAGTCTGACAAAAGCAATATTTGTCTCATCAAAACAGCTGCTTCCTGCTCCTGGTCTATATCGGTCTAAAAAATTGAAAACAGTTCAACAAAAAGAATTCTAATGGGCTGCAGTTACCAAGGAGGACGGTGAGGTCATGCACTCAGGGGTGTTAGAGATCTGGGGCGTTAAAGAATATCTAAAGAAGACTTTTTATTCTACAATGTAACACATATTCAAATGTTTTTGATGGCTAACTCTGATGGCTAACGCTATTTTTAGCCAATCTAGCAGTGCGGCTTTCTGATGGAAATATCTCTAGAACTATAGAATGAATAGCCATGAAAATAGGTGCAGATACGGTGGTCCCAAGAGAATGAATCCTAATTATTTTGTTGTGATTATTTTAATTGTGTGGACTTTTAGTGTTATTTAGACATTTAGATATGTATCTCTTTTTTATTTATTTTCTACTTAAAACCAAAGTTTTTGTATTTTCCACCACAATAACATACCTAACTTTGATCGTAATGTACATAATTCAAATTTAGAAAATCTAATTGAAGTTAGTTGGTTCTGCCAGAGGACTGAAATCCTTGCTAATCCCGGCCCTTGTTTTAATATGTACATTCCCTATACACTTCACTCTTTAAACTGAAGTCTTTTGACTCAGTTACTAATCCAGTAGGTTATGAGAGGAAATGACTGCTGGACTAATGCGATGCAGATTACATTGACTGGAAGAGACCATCACTTACCACCACTGCTGTACACTCCAGAGTGTGTGATGAGTGATGCTTTTTCTCACCACCACTATGGCCGACACTGAGCCTCTGCTTGCTTTGGTTTCACTCACTCTGCACCCGTGGCTGGTTTCATTGGGCTTGCTGCTTATTTATTTATGTATTCCTACTATGTTCTTCTCCTACAATACAGTCAACCACTTAGGAGCCAAACCTCCACCATCAAGGTTAAATGGGTTACTTTTTTTATGCAATAAATGCTTGTCAGTGTCCCCTATCTGACTTATTGATTGACTGCCACAGTGTAATCACCATTTTCCAGTGTTTCCTTTAATATGCTCACAGGTGAGTTGGTGGGGGAATGTTAAATTCTTATTAGGTGTGTAGGAGATGATGTTGTCTAAGAAATCTCATTGGAATTCATGGCTGATCTGTTGGTTTGTTTATAGTGAAGTCCACCCCTCAGGCTCTAGCTACTTTGCTGACGGCGAAGCATAAGAGATTACACAGTGTGAAGATATCAGATATTTTTTTGATCTATACCTTGACTAAAGACCCTTGACCTTAAAAAGGAAAAAAAAAGAAAATGTGCTGAATTGTTGGTTATTATTCAAAGCCCTGGGTTTAAGAGGTCTTTCTAATTTGTGTTATTGTTTGATATTCACTAAATGTAGGTGGAAAAAAAGACTCTATGCAGCAGATAGATTACAAATGAAACATAATGAATTGCCTGCAAACTTGATTGAAAGTCTTGAGCATATACCTGTTTGAAGGTAACACCATGGAAAAATACAAACATCGGAGGAAGGATTCTGTATATCTTCCATTTATTTAGCCATGAAAATGAATTTTTTGCCGTAAATCCCCAGCTTCTTTACAAAATAATTACTGTGCAAATACAAACAGTATGATAAATGTAATAAATGTCATATCAACATAGAGCTTCAAAGCAACTGATAAAATTATTTAGATATCTGTTAAACCTGAGCTCTGTCCGTCATTTTTTTGAAAAAAGTCAGTGGTCATTCACAATACAATCACATGCTAAGACTGTCCTGTAACTCATGTTCATGTGGAAACATTTTTTTTTTTTTATAATATTTAATATTTAATAAATTCATTACATAAATACTATCCAGAGGGTAACACCCTGAGGTTATAATTAGTATTTAGTAATTACACAATTACATGAATTTCCCCTAGGGGATAAATAAAGTATCTATCTATCTAGCAAAGCTGAACTGTAGTGACAGTCCCTAGAATTTCACCACTTTACCTACTTTAGTCACTTTGATAATTGCATGGTTTCATGATTACATTATTTGGCAATGCAATTTGAAAATGTTTATATGTCAGTTATTTCTGTATTCTACAGTTTATTTCATTCAGTTTCCAAAGAAGTGCAGCACATCTGTATTAATGTAGCATGCTAGGTTAATATGGGTAATTACATGAAAAACATTGATGGAATAAATTATAAAGGACACTTTCTGATTTAAAATAATGTGATGTACTTAGACGTCATGTGGTATCGTTGATTGCCAGTATTATTTTCTGATAACTACTAGGAATCTTTTGTTAGTAGCAAACTGTTTTGGGCATCCTATTGATGGAGAGTCGGAGGCCCCAAGCATAAACACACAACGTGACTGTTAAAAGTTCTTCCTTGATTGTGAATACCATCGAGTCAGAGTGTGAAATGTTGAAACTGTTTGAGCAACAATTGTAGTCGGTTTCAAAAAGTTGCCCATTTTGTAGTCACTTCTATTTGGGCTTGATATTGATTGGTGTCCCTCACTAAACAGACGGTCTAACCCCTCCAATCAACTTGATTCACAGTAATTGCTTTGTCATGTTTACACTCAGCAGGTTTCTTTCATTTCAATCAGGAGCCGCTGGCACAGTAATGCCTGCAAATCAGGGTCCACCATTTTGATTGCATCCCTCGTAATATCTGATTCAAAAACACTGTTGAGAAATAATATGAAACGCATGAGTCACCATCTGACATCATTTAAAAAAAAATGACTTCATATAGAGTCAATACAAATGACATGATATGAGAACTAAATAATCCTTTAGTAAACATCATTGAAACATAAGGTCTTCAGTAAAGTCCTTGTTTGATGTGAGTCCAAATACTTTTCTTTTTCCTCCTCAATTAGAATTAAATCTGAAAGCTCCCTACACCAGGAGCTCAATACAATTTAATGTTATGTATGAACAGTATAGGATAATATTGACACCAGTAGGTGCATTATTTGTCATAATATATTGATACAGTTGAAATGTCGCAATCATAATATGCAAATAAATGGAAATCTGATTTAGATTTTAACCTTAGATTTAATTGTTAGAGTCAATTTTGACTAATTTTCAACTTAAGATGTGTGAAACATACCTTTAAGTTTAATTTCATAACAAATTTAACAATGAGCCACTGAATATAATAAAATACATTTTCATCTTATTTCTTTTTTTTTAATGCCTATTTAAAAAAAACAGTCACATCTGTCGGTTTATCCATCAAATTTGACTCAGTAGAAATTATTGGTTCTTTATGCGGAGAAATAAATAGTAAAATAATGACAACAAAACAGAAACAAAAGTAATAAAATCCATTGATAATATAATATAATACAATAATATTGTGTAATAACATCAAAATATGACCCCACACAGACTCCCCTACTGTCTCTATGACACTACCCTTTGACTTATAACTTTGTATATTTTTATGTTGTTATTATTTTTGACCTGTCATTCAGAGGCCGTGGTCCATTTGGACAATATAATACAATACACTCTCAGGAAGCTTGGAAAACTATACTTTTTTCATAGTCATAGGAAAGTAGTTTTTACCCACAACACAACAGCTGTAACAGTAATTGCTCATTTTAACGTATAAGAAAATACAAACAAGCTATTTTGGGATTCATTTTGTTTGTCATCAGCCTCTCCTGGTCTGATAATATATTTGTGCCTGTTTTAAACCAAAAATGATTTGTACACAGTTAAATGAGGTTTAAGGTACATCAAATATCAAAGTAAGTAGATGTATATCATAGTTATGGATGAACAATGAGTTAATTAAGCAAATTAAACATTTTACTGGATGATAATTAGTGTTTTTTTCAGTCCTTATTAATGAATTCAAACAGCACACAAAAACACTAAAAGTCTTAACCCTTTTTAAACACATTAAGATGGTTAATAGTAGTAGTACGACCTCATGCCGTCTTCATTCTTCAATTACATCTCCCCACACATAGAGAGATGGTAAAAGTCACAATAGGCTATAGCTCTGCATATGTGACTGTAACTTCATCATAAACTTTGCCCGCACTTGATGCACATGAGATTTTTATGGCTCTAAAAGCTGAGGATGTCTTTCTGTGCCCCGAGCACTCCACTGGCCCAGTCGAAACGGTTTGAGCACAAACTGAACAGCTAATTAGTCACACCTCATTCGACTGGCTGACTCAAGGTTATTTGACTAATTATGCACAGGTAGGGATAGTTATGCAAATACGACGACGTGAATGGTGGTTCTCTCGGAGCTTTGAGAGAGGTCATTGTTCATCGTCCCTGCCTCATGACCTGCCAGCAGAAGACGGTCCAAGGCGAAGGCAGCTGAATTATGCTCAGCGAGAGAGCACAGAGTCACATGTTTGACAGTTCTCTTATCTTGTTTCAAATACAAAGGTCAGTGTCAGTTTGTGAGGGAAGATTGAAGCTAATGGACAATCACACTGCAGATTTATGAGTGCTATCTTTTGACAGGATCCCATTTATAAATTTGAGGTGTCAATAGGCTTGTGATTTACTTTGGCTGATGAATACACAGACTAAAGCACTTTTAAGTCCTCTCATTTTCCAAGATCTTTACAGTACTGGATACATTTCCTGCTGATAAACTGCAGGTATGAAGAGATGTGAGGTGAAACTATTTATTATACATTTAGTACATTTTGAGTCTACATTTCAATCAACAGAAATACACATTTGTGTTCATTTTTAGTGAAAATGTTGTCATTTTATGTGACGTTAGAGTTAACTGCAGTCTGAAAGAACTTCAGTCAATGCCCTACTTGTGCAGTGGATATGAGTTAACATTGAGTTGGCATTCCTCGTCTATAAATAATGAGGTATAGCGTAACTATTGCATAAGCGTAATGAGTCAGTGTTTTAATGATATCACTTCACAGTGGTTTATCTCCAGCTGTAATTTTAGGCTTGGCATATGGTCAAAGATGGGATGGATGCTTGGTCCTAAAACAACCGCTACACACATCAATAGCCATTTCAATTTATGACTAAATCCATGCCTTACTTTGAAGACGTGACATGGTTGATGGCCAAGGGATTTAAGGGCAAAGTAATCCAAAATGAAATGGAAGGTGAAATATTGCACTTCATAGGTTTAATAACACCTTGTTTCTCTAGTAGTTTCTCTTGTTTTAGTAAAGAAAGCAGCTTGCTTCACTTTCACTGGAAAAGAAATGTCAAATAAAATCCAGTATTTCTTCAACTGACATACAGGCATAAAGTAAGACTTTCAGATTCAGTACTTCTTCCTTGATTGCCAGTGAAACGCTTCAACTTAGATCAGTGAACTGTGAATAACATAATTCGGGTTGTATTCCCAAGGCTAAGGCCCGTGCCACACCGCTAACCTCACCTGTATGTGATGGTCGCAGAACCTTCCAAGCCTCACTGCACGTCATCTAGAGTTTTGGTATTACGCGTTAGCTGCACAAAAATAGACAAAATCTATTGATGCTCATAGTGACATCATACCAGCAACATAACATAACTGACAGCTTTCACTAAAGTTTCATTATACAGGCTATGTCTGAAGATGTTACAGACATGAAAAAATATTATATTACTTTTTACTTTTTTAACTATTTTCTTACTATTGATGTCATACTGCAGTTATTACTACATTATTACATGAGTACTCACTACTCATGTGTCGCTACACCCCCAGTCTTTGAGCTCTGCCTTCATTTCGACTTCAACTACACACCGGTGAAGTTTTGTGACTGTATCTTAGTTGTCCACAGACAGACAGATGTACAATCACCTGCCAAATTAAAACCACCTCTTAGGCTCCCACTACGATAGGTGTCTCAAGGACCACATTTTGTCACGATGACACACACACACACACACACACACAAACACAAGTGAAAATAATACCTGCTGTCGCCGCTCGGTAAACATTCTATTATTGATGGCCATTATCAAAGACAAACTCAATGTAGAAAAACAAGGCTGGCAGTGGCAGCACCACACCATCAACGCTGGAGGTGTGGACACACACACATGTGAAGGCCGAGTTCGTCTGTGTGTGTGTGTGTGTATGTGTGTGTGAGTGTGTGTGAGCCCCAGCCGTCATGCACAGGTGAGGTGAGTGATGTGGCCAAAGGCTAAGTGAACAATTACAGAGGCGCTGGCTATCACTCCGTACAGTTTTTTTCCACCTTGTAATTCACTAAGACAAGATCCTGATAAGACAGGAGACAAGATGTTTTCTTTTTCTTCACGCCTTCATTTTTCCCTGTCCAGGATGGATTGAAGACGTTTGTTTCTGACAATAAAAAACAGACAGAATTACAGGTTAGATTATTCTAGGTCTCTCAAGGCCTAAAAGGTCCGATGTAAGTTATAGCACAACAAAGTACCAAAAGTCACATGCAGATTTTTTCTGTCGGCACTGAACTGTAACTCTGTTCTTTCCATGTATCTATACTCTCTTTTAATTACTCCACTTCTTGTTGAGTTGCCACTGTTGTGCTCATTTATTACTAAAGTTTGATTGTGTTTTGAAAGTCTTGTGTTGTCCTGTGTGACTTTGGTCTCCTTCACACAGAGCTTCAGGATTACCGGGTCCATAACCTCTTAATTAAAGACAAAAGCAGACAGAGGGAAAACTGTGGAACAAGAGCAGCTTTTCAATTATTTATTGACTTGCAACTCAGAAGGTCCACCTCACCCTCCCACCACACACACACACACACACATACACACACACACACACACACACACACACACACACACAGATGAGTGTGCATGCACTGCTGTTTGTTATTTCATGTCACAATGACTCCTCTCAATCAGACTAGTTTGTAAAAATCTCTTTCACATGCTAACTGCTGTCCAAGTCAAAACAAGTGACCCCTGAGCTCTGAGAGCAGTTATTGCTTATTATTAATGATCCTGCATGTGAATGACAAACCCTCTGGTTTGTGTTGATAATTTTCATTATTATAATTTAAGAATTATAATTCCTGAGTGTTGAATAAAAGTAAGAATGTGGCCTGTGCAATTACAGGCCTTCACTCACAAGGTAAGTCTTGCATAATAATGTAGCCATGCATTGCCTTAACACTGTAAGGCCCACTGTTGCAAAATTACAACGTCACATTTAACCGTCTTGGTCTTCCCTCCAAGGGAGACTGATTCCACTGGGACGCCTTTAGGCACTGTCTCGTTTTAAATTAATATACTTCTTTTTTTCATTGAACTTTCTCTGGTAGGTTTTCACTAAATGGAGGGAGGTCCACCATGAAAACAATTTTTTTTTTTTTTAAATGTAATGCAAACAATTATTGGTGAATATACTGTACAGCAGCACATGCAAATCGAATACAAAATCAGTCAAGGTCATGGATTGACATCTTCCACTTAGTCTGTCTGATTGACAAAACTTAATTTTTATTATTCTTACCCATGAGGAATTCGTCAAACTAGCACATTCAGTTTGTGCTGTTGTCACTCCACCATGCTGTGGGGGGTTACTGTTGTCTTGGCTTTCAGTTTGTCTGGATTCAGTAACTGTTTGAGAGGGTGTGTTTTGTAGTATTAAAGTGATATGAAACTGTCAGATGACATACTTAGCAATGTTAAACAAATCACATTAAACGTGCTAGTGTTCAATTTATACTAATACTTAAAAATCAACTGCAACTAAGTGTTAAGCGAGGGCGATGTAAGCGCTTTTTAAGTTTTGTTCAGGTCAGTGTCAGGTGTAAAGTCTTTCTTCATTGACCCAGTCCGTAATGAAAAAATCTAAACCATATTATAAAACTTGCAGTCACTTAGAACTTGTCCTCATCTTGATCTTTATGCAGATTGTAATCAAACACCAAAAATATGTGATAAGCCGTGCAGCAGCATCAGCACCCACTACAGATAGCAGATATGAATATGCCATCCCGATGCCCACCTTATCTTCACACATGAGGAACACTGAGCACCAACTTTACCATCACCTGCACCATAAACTATGGGTGAGTGATACCATGATAGTATTTGTATCTTCAGTGAGTTGATTAACTTGTTGAATTGCTTTCATAGGAACAACATTTTATCCAAATGTGTTCGGTTTTTTTCTTAAATGTGAAAAACATATGAAACTCAGTGGGCCTCATCTTACACCTGGCGCAAAGTGGCGCCAAGAATGATGCAAGTGAAACAGCTGTTTCTGCGCATCTCCAAACAGGGATCCGTTTCCTCAGCAGAGAAGCGTTATTTCTTACTACCTTGTAAGTCATTTTATCATTAAAATAGCAATATGCCAAAGTACAGGCTCACCTGGCTTTTAAAGGGAATGGGAAATGTCACTCTGGTTGGTTTACTACCCATGATTAATTAAGAGACTAAGTACAACCATATTAAACCATGCACCTGGCGCTGGGACCATTTTTTCCCGCCGTAAAACTAGCAAAAGTGGATTTGGACACGCCCTAAATGCACTGGGTCCATGCGCTTTAAACCGTGTGCTTAGATCGTTAAATCAATCCCAGAGTGTTTTTGCTGTTTCAGTTACTCTTTAGCACTTCATATTGTGAGAGTAAGCGACACCCACATGGTAAATGCTTTGATCAGAGTCAGAGATGTGTGCAGCATATTTGCATTATTTATTCATATTCCTGATTACATCCTTTCATTACCTGTGTGGGCTATGTGTTTCTTTTTCTTTTTGAAAAACCACAGCACACAATCACTCAACCTGAGGACCTGACTAGTCCTTGTACTCTGAGAAAATATAAATTTATTTCCTGTGTTCCCTACTTCTCCCCTTGTTTCCATGGCAACATGACAGAGAATGAAGGACAGGCTATTGGCTCTGAAGTTTCTAACTGCGCTAATGAAAGTGCTCCAGGAAGAACACAGCCCTTCCTGTTGTAAATAATAATAAGACTTACAAGAGTCCTTTGCCAAAAACAGCAGTCAGTCAGCTGTAATTCACACACACACAAACACACACATATACATATATATTGCATTATATATATATGTGTATAACAACACAACACAGCGTGGTTATGTAGGATTAAGTGAGGCTGATACATCGTGTAATAATATGAACAATTTGCACCTCTACTGCACAGATACTGTAAGTTATAATGGATCCTGGTGCAGCAATTATTACAGGATGCCCGCTTTATTAAATAACTGTTGACAGTGTTAATTGTCATTGTCGCTCCACAGGAAAATAAAACCATGACAAAGTGTTGGGGTGCAGATGTTTGGACCACCTGTATCTTTGAGAAAACCCCATGCAGTACTCTGATTTTATTGCCCTGCTTTGCCACAGTCAGCACAGGCAGTGGGAGGAAACCGTAGAGGAGGATGTGAGCCCGTTTTACTGAATAATCAACCAAATTGGTAATTAGACTTTGTGCTTTAAAACTGAATTCCCTTACGGAAATTCAAGAGAGGCCCTGTAGTTCTGTTTTCTAACTCAGTAATTGCCAAAGTTGACAAAAATGTTTCTCTCAAGTTGATTTTACTGTTTATTTGCCTTTGGAAGTCACAGTGTGTCAGATGCTAGCAGTTCAACTGTCTCAGATATAAAAACAAACATCTACTTGTAAGAACAGGTGCATGGTGTCAGAGGAAATAGAAAGCCTGATTTAGATTTTAGCTTTAGAGCAGAAAGCACAGTATCCTCAATGCACTTAGATTCTTCTAGCTGTGTTGATACAGTTTCAAATGCTAATGTTGCTGTGCTTCAATTGAAAAAGTTGTTATGCTTTGCTGGGCCTTAGGATTGTCTTGCTTCATCACCCGCAAATATCTGTATCTTTAGTAGCATTATAGCGCCTACAAGAAGTACGTCTGATAAGAGGGACTTTATATATCTTTAAGGCCGCTTCAGTACATTTTTTGGCCACTCAGGGGCAGCGTAACAAGCTGTAAACACGACACAGGTGTAATATTAACACCGCATAAAGCTGTGGTGTCCGGTGAACAGTTGGCCACCCAGCAGACACAGCGCAACATGAGCATTCATTATGTTTCTAGACAGCTGATTAATGCAAGTCCAATATAAACTATCCTATTACTTCAGAGGTAAAAATCCATCCATTTGGCTGCTAAATGCTCCACCACAGATACTCACTAATTTTGTCGGTCTAATATTTGGTGCTTGGCAGGCAGTGCGCAGTGGGTTTATCCGAGCAGGGGAACTGCAGTCTTGGATGATAATCCCTTGGGTTGTTGTCATCATGAGTGACCCCCTTTAATATTTCACATTTTGTTCTATTGATAACATAATAAAAAAATATTGTACAATACATGTATATACTGTTGCTTGTACGCGTGTTTCGAAGGACAGTAAATTTAATGTATTATTAAAGCTGTTAATAAGAACTGAGTTAGCAATTATAAACTTCTCTCCGGTGTTTATGTGTTGTAAATGTGTTCTATAGTAGCATAAGGGCAAGGTGTTGCTCCTGTTGCAGGTTAAAGATCAGTACAGGCTATCCAAAATCAATAGAGGTCATGTAAATAACACTAATGTGAGGTATGATATCACTTCCACATGTCTCTACTTGACATTCTCTGTCATTAATCTGAGATAACGGCAGCCGTAAATTTCAGTTAATGTTACAAATGTGACCCAAGGATGCCGTCAAGTCGTATCGGGTCAGAGAGGAGCAAAAATGTTGATGCAGCACTTGTTACTCCTGTGAATCACGATCACACGCTGACATGCCGTGAAATCAATATGAAGCCAAGTAATTAGAGGCAGCAATCAGCAGTCTTATGAAGAGCAGGTTGGGTGCCATCCTTATACATCATTCAGCTGATGCACAGCAACACCCATAGCTAAAGGCCATGCTAGATTTAGTACAGCAATTTTATGCGGTGTGGAAGACAATTTGGCATAAGCGATGGTTTCAGTGCAGTGCAAAGTTTTCACCACGAAGCATAGCAGTGAGGAGCAGTGTGTATCTGCTCTAATGACTTAGTACCCTGCTGATATGCATAAATTCATACAAGTTTATGAATACATAAACAGACATTTTTCTTATTTGGGAGACATCGGAGAAGAAAGGTTACCACAGCGCGCTTTCATTTATTAGACAGGTAAACAATTTCAAATGTGCTACTGCATTAAAACAGAGAGAAAAACAATTTGAAAACAGTGATTAAAGAGACATCTCTCATCATACCAAAGTTAATAAAGAAACCCAGCAATTGGGACTCAATTAAAGGATATTAAAAGCTTTAAAGTAAAATTGTGTCTTGAGAGGAGATTTAAAAGACAATAACTGTTAGTGTTAATATGGGGTTTGGCTAATGGTCGGGAGGTCAAACGGGGGCACCACACACAAGTGAAAATTAGTCATTCAAACCAGCGTATTGAAAGACACCCCAAGTCCACCTTCACCCCCTTTTCTTTTATTCCTTTGGTTGCACGATATTTCATGCTTTCAAAACACAGTCATTGGTTTTCAAACTGCTCTCTTCCATCACTGAAAAAGGTGAGATAAAATCTGGGATTCAAGGCTGACTTTCAACTGGGTTTTAATGGCTTCTTTCATTTTCTTCTTTATCAGCTTCATTTAAAAGTACTATTAAGAGACACTGGATTGACTTGATAAGAGCTCGCAGTTGTTTAAAAATCAGTTAATTCACATGTATTTTGCAGTGTGTAAGTTGTGTAATTGTATATGGATTTACTATTAGTAATCCTTGTCAGAAAACGCAGCATCTGGAAATAGTACCGATTATTTGTAGCCTAGCTTCTCACATGCTTCAAGTCACCTCATGAGGGAACAACAAAGCAGTTTATTTTGAGACAAATGAGATTCAACCAATTGTTGACATCTCCCTGTTCGAGAAGGAAAACCTCTTCAGAAAAAATGACGACATCGGCTCTGGATTCGTGTTTTCAGTCAGTGCCAAAGCAAGATGAGGTTCAAGGTTACAGCTAACACTACCCCATGACCTCAACACAGAGGTTGGGGATCTGCATGTCAGATGGCTAAATTTATCTATGCCTTCAAGCTGCAATATGTGACTTTTTTTTATCCATTTGGGATGTAGTGGAAGAAGCTGAAAACACAACACTGGCACATACACTCTGTGGTCACTTTATTATCAGGTATACCTGGACAATCTGCTGCAATTCAATACACCAGCTTTGCTATTAATTCTATTTTTTATGAAATTAATAATGTTTAGTTTATGTTGACATTTC
The DNA here is from genome assembly GCF_002260705.1 of Seriola dumerili. NCBI lineage: Eukaryota > Metazoa > Chordata > Actinopteri > Carangiformes > Carangidae > Seriola > Seriola dumerili. The sequence continues at coordinate 5,531,325 of NW_019174497.1, read as the reverse complement.
TGGAAATGTGCAAATTCAGTTCAATGAATATTTATTACTGAAGTGATAGTGAAGTGGTGTAGTGCTGGATCACTGTTGTGCCTAATGTTAAATGTCCAGGATAAAGTTTTAATGGCTAATGTGTTAGCAAACCTTTCCCTATTCACACATCAATAGACATGAAGAAGCATTAGCACTAAATCGGAGTCATGTGTCTGGCGTCCTGTTGGGCTGAATATGTGAAAACTTACTGGGGCCTAGATGCTCCGCTCTCTTCTCAAACCTCCATTTTGGTTTGATGACTTGTGCAGGATTGTTCCTTGAACCACGAAGAACTGATCATTGAAATTTAGACGACATATATTTAACATTTACTGTAACTGGCTTACATTGATTGATTATAAATGCTTTGCCTCATAGTTGTAAATAATTATATTAAGCAGCCAATAATGGCCTGAAAATATTCTGCAAAGTCAGTCATTGACATTCCAATTTACTCACGCTAATTTCTTAAAATGTATGTTTAATCCAGAAAACGATCTTCTCAGTTCTAATAACTAAAGTCATTATTGTGTGCCAGGTATTATCTTTTAATACACTGGTATTAGAAAATGTCATTTTAAATTATGTTTTGACGAAGTATCCACATACACTAAGTAAGTGAGTTTATCAATTCCAGACACTGCACTGATACATTACTCACCTAGAGTGGTGGAGTTTTCCTTGGCTCTCATTTCTCTTGTTTACTCTTCAAACCACCTGGATCATTAAGTAAACATTGGATATCCACCAAGAGCCCACTAGCTTTGTGCTCATTTTCACTCAGGCACTGCCTCTCCCACCTTTCCCAACGTACTGATTGACAGATGTTTGTTTTCTGCCTGCATGCGGCGGCAGTGAAGATACCCGCATTCCTCTAAGTGCGCTGTAGATGCACAAATAATCCTGACAACAACAACAGCGACATCCTGTCTTGAGCTTGACACTTTGAGAGAAGCTGGCTAGAACACAGTGATAATGAGAGGGAGTGGGAGGGAAGGAGGGACAGTGAGAATTGCTTCTAGTCTTAGATGTTGTGCCATCTCTTTATCATCCTTCCATTTTTTCCCCCCCTCCCTCCCTCCCTCATGCACTTCACAACCAGCTTCTCCTGTCTCTCTCATTCCCTCCTCTATCCCTGTTTTTTTTTTTCTTTTTTTTTTTCTTGAAAACAGAGTATACCTTCGCTCTCACTTACACTTTCTTCTCTCCCACCAGGTCTTTCATCCTGTTCCCACCTTGCATCTCTTCACTAAGCCAATTCTCAACATTCTGTCTCTCTCCTTTTCTTCCATTTCCTTTCTTTCTACAGCTCATACAATTATTACTTCCTCATTTTTAGTTGCTGTCACATTAAGGCACAGTTAAAGTCTGTATTGTCTTTTTGTTTAAAAATATCCCTGCATCGCCCTGCCTGAAAAGTAAAAGACCTGTGGTCTTGGAGGGATCTCTTATTGCCATGAATATCCCTGTCAGCAGAATTATACCTGCTGTGGCTTTTTAGGAAGGTTTCACTAACAGCGCATTGGCTATTGGTGGAAACACATATAAAAGAATTTTGGATGTGTAAAAAGCCAAAGCTTGAATAAGACTAAACCTTCGAAGTGTTACTCTATCCAAAATCTTTTCTTCAGTGTATCAAAAGCTCACTCTCTAAAGGCTTGAAAAGTGGCTGCTGAAAGTATGTAGTTATTCCTACAGAGAACAGCAGCTAACAACACTCATCTCTATGCTGACAGGCAAAAATCCCGCAGACGTGTTTTAAAGGTTAAATATTAATATCTATTTTTGAGTTCCCAAACTCTGGTTGATGGTGACCAGACGTCCCAGTTTGTCCAGGATTGTCCCAGTTTCCAGCTGGGTGTCCCGAGTCCCGACAAATATCTGTAAAACAGTAAAATTGTCCCAGTTTTCGACATCCACTACCAAAGTGACCCAGTTTCACCACAATTAAAATAATAATTATGATGTTATACTTTTCTTCAGCGTTTATCGTGTCCTGTCCCAGTCATTATTACATAACTCAATATAAAAATAATAATAAAAAAATTTAAAAAATCAACATGTGTCTGAACTCAACACTGATTAGTCTATGTGTGTTTCAGTCAATCAGTGTATTGTTGTCAAAGCTGTCTCTAGAGCCATGTGTCCTTTTGGGAGCTGTTTCCTTCACTTTATGACGCCGGCGGCTCTTTCTCACAGAACCTGTCAATATTTTAACTGTTAGCTGTCACGCGGATCTGAAGAGCTCCACAAGCCTTACTCCTTCCTTCGTAAGATACCCGGCAAACAAAATGCTGCATTCATGGGGTTCATGTGCTAAACACTGGAGTAATTATCCCTAATCCTGATGAAAACGCCTGTAATGCATGTATAAGCGCATACATGTACATGTGCAAAAATGTGCGGTATACACTCAAAGGAGCTATTTGTAAGTTTTGCTATTGCTACATAGCGAACATTAGCATTAACAGCTGTTTACTTACTAGTCTATCTTACCTAGTCTATCTGTCTAACGCTAACCAGCTATCCCCAGTCCATCTCGTCACTTTTTGATAGCGATAACCTCGTGTAAGCGCAACAATGGCAGAGGCGCTTGTCAAGCGAAAATCACCACCACCCGCTCCTGGCAACAAAACACATTTGGTGACAGAGGAAAACGTACAAATAGCCCCTTCAAGGGTCCCATTGTGGAGGTTTGGAAATCGGGTCACTTTACTCCACTGGTGCTTTTAAATACCAAGCTGTCATATTTTCTGATTCTCATATACATTCTCATATGTTCTGTATATGTACAGAAACATGCTACTTTGAAAACTGGTCTTCCTAACAGACGAAATCTCGTGCACAGTATTTACCTTCATCAGTCTTCCTGGCGAAGTATTTTGGTATGGTCCTTTAATGCTGAGTTTACTTACTGAATTCCAGTTGATGATAATCCATATGAGATATTGTGAACATGATTATGATAGAATTGTTTATGTTGGGAGAAATAATGCGCTGCTTGTTTTGATTCGCCTTTGATTTTAAAGTCCCAAGGAGGCATGTGTACTTTGCACCATCACAGTGTGAACCAGAGACATCAATTGCTCAACCGAGTCATTATATTGTAATATGAATATAATGAACACGGTATCAGTGTGTATAAAGACAAACTGTGTTTGGAGCAAATTAAAGTTTAATTAACAAAGTTGCACATATTTGGCATCTATTAAGGTGTATGAGAGTTTCGGCAATATAAGACTTTATTTTTCAGTAAGTAGAGAAGTAGGGGTGGTAAAAAAAAAAAAAACAACTAAAAAGTACTAGTGGTTATTCAGGCTGCACAGAGAGCTACCACATTATTCTCACTGATAGATCACTTTGTAATGGTGAGGTGAACTACAAACTACAGTAGCACAAATGTTCATTCCTGCTAAAATCCTCAAGAATTTTAATACTGACGGAAGAAAATGGTCTTCACAGTTCACTCAATAGCTATTTCCCAGAGCTTTCAACAGCATCGCTTGATGTTAATCATTGAATGGAGTTGCCTCAAGTAGTATTTTGCTGGGTTTTACCATATACCATATACTATACAGCACATGCACTCGTTATCACGTGACCAAAATGCCATATTTGTTCAAATGATGACGAATGAGCCAACTTGCTGACAATGAGATAACTCTATTCACTGATAAAGACTCTGAGATGAGGCTGAAAGCCCTGGAAAAAGCTAGTAAGACCATCTTGAGATAATATTATTTTGTCATAGTCAATGAATGGGTTGCCATCTTTCATCTCTTGTCATTTTATCCAGACTTCACGCCACTGCAGTAAGACATTGTACGCAGTGCTGTTCGCCGAGTACATTAATCACTTTTTAGATGCACTGCATGCTGTTTACAGTTTTCTTTTATAAAATACCTCAATATGTTAGTGTCTTTTATGCATTGTGAAGATGGCTAACGCGAGACATCCTCAGTGCACAACACTACTCATGCACCACACAGACAACAATAGTATCTACACTGTAGCACGGTGTCTTCAGGTTGTCCCAGAAAGCTTCAAATTCACAGGTCAAAAAAAAGAGACTTAATTTTCTTTTTCTCTTCATGTGCAACAAGCCAAAAAAATATGGAAAATGCATCGAAGTTTTGCAACAGCCCTACTGCTGAGAGCAGTGAGTGCTCTATATATATATATATATATATATATATATATATACAGTATGTATGTGAATTTATTGTTTGGCAAGAACGCAAGACTCACACCGGAGCCTCAGAGGCCACAATCAGCCACGATGCAAGAGGGCAACCAGTCAGAGTTTTGTATGTTGAGTTCTTTTAGAGCAGTGATGCCTTTTCATGACTGTCAATGGTGGAAGGTCAAAGTATTGGACAAGGTCAAAAATACCTGCCTTTTTATCAAAGAAAGTTATGCAAAAAAAGTAACACAGGCATTTGTGTGCTTTAAAGCTGGCACTGATATTGCATTGATGGCTATAAGCATTCCATGTGCCCATTTATAAATGATATGGACCTTCACTGGAGGAATGTACGGTATTCCCGAGGTACTGTGAAGTACTTCTGAAAATGAAATATTTCATACTGTATATAGTCATGTGGATTCCAACGGGAGACTAATGTTGAGGACCCATGGAGTTACTAACTTTGTTTTCCAGCAGCAGAACCAGGCAACACAACCCATCTACCATAGAAATCCCCAGGCCTCCTTTAAGATCTTTCTCATTGCACTAAAATTTTAATTGATACAAGCAATAAAGTCACATTTTCCCAGTAGAGAGAAGGAAGGCAGCTAATTAAAGCAGAGATCTTTAGTTTAGAAGGAGCAGGCTTATACAATGATACAGCACCAGTTCTGCTTGAATGCTTGTTGCTCAGCTGTTTTAACTCCATTATTCAACAACTGAAAATGCGAGAGGAAGTCTTTTTGAAATTCCAATGGATGAGGTATTTCAGACTCAACTATCAAGATATCAAGGGTAAAGAGAAAACAAAAAGCTAATGAATTAAAAAGTTCTTGTCTTCTGTAATCACCAACTTGTTTCATGGCATGCTTGGCTGTCCACGTATGTATGTATATGTGATTTCAAGTTATAGTAAGTATATGTGTATATGTGATTTTAAGTTATTTAGTTCTAAATTATCTATTATTAACATTCAGCCTACACACTCAACATCACCAATTCAAATGTGTCTAGGAAATTAAGAGGAAAAGCGGGCAGAGTGTGTATATTTGTTTCTGTCTTTATAGTATGTCAAGGGAGACTAGCTGGGGGGGTTGTTACTCTGGCACTGAGTAGTCCTGCTTTCTATTTTATGCTCCATTTGTTTCAATGAAACTCTGTAAATATGCCATAGCAAAACGTTCATTTCTCTCTTTTTTAAAAAATGGACAAAAACAATAACGAATATGAATGGCTATATGTTACACACTCCCAGCCGTTATAAGTGATGTTGGTAGGAAGTGGCTTTAAACGTTCAGTTCTTGTTTGGATCACAGTGCTCAGTTGGAGTTTGATCTTACGTTTAAAGAAATTCAGTGGCTTTCAAGCACAACACAGTTTTGTATATGCAATTAACGGACACATGTTTTGGAAACCATATATAGCTTTTAACTGTATCCCCAGTGGAAGAGAAGTTGCTGATATACATGTTGAGTTTGTGTCTACATCACCCCCTTTTTTTTTCTTTGTATTTTTTTTTTTTTTTTGATGTATTTGGCCAAGTGAGAAAAATGGTTTGAACAAGTACAAGACTTCAACACAGTATAAACACTGGCACTTATCCATAAACAATGTGTTCATATAAATAAGAATGTGTTATATATAGGCATTATAAATATAAACATATCAACTGCTCCAGCATCAGAACTAACTTTAGATGACATTAATCTGCCAGGACAGAGTGGTGTGTCAGGTCTCTTTAATAGGGTTGCATAAATATTTATGAAGCAATAAAAGCATACATAAAATTGCCAGTATCCTTAAATGACTACAGTAAAAAGCTTCTAACTTTTCCACATTTAAAGAATACAAAATTATATTTTGTTTTATGAATAAATCACAGTCAAATCTCGCACTGATTTCACATTAAAATATTTATTGCCTTGGTGATTTACTGATAAAAAAAAGTAACTGGTCCAGGTTTATACAATGTCATGGATAACTTGTAGATGTTAAAAGAGAAGCACAGAACAGAAGCAATGTTTGCTTCGAAGGAACTTTGTTGCACTGTCCTCACAGAAACACCACAATAGTGTTTCTTTGTGCACAGCAAAGATGGGTTGTGTCAAGGCTTATGGAGCGAGGCTTTGATTTGGGAAGGTTTAGACAGACAGCTGAGAAAATTCTCTTGGACAAGTATGTGGCAGCAGGTATTGAAAGTCAATGACTGATGTTACTCATCTCATAATTGATGTGATCTAGCAGGTTCACGGCTGGTACATGTCACTGGAGGATTTGACGTTGTTTGGCCACATTAGGTCTCTTTTATGCAGGCCCAGCAGATATTTAAAAATCAACGCATTGCCTTACACACAAAGAAATAAGGCAGACTTGAGATAGAGAGAAATGAGGCAGCTACGCAGCAGTTGCTGCTAAGCCAGTACAGCTGAAAAAAGATGAAAGTCAGATAGTTAACATCAGTGACATCACAGCAGAGGGGGAATTGCGTCAGCTTCTTCAAACACTCTTAATAAAAAACCAAAAGAGGGCTCACTGCCTATTCTCCTCAGAAAAGTGTGGGCCCCTGAGAATCTGTTGACAGTGCATTTGTAATCACAGCCCTCCACTTTTTGGCCCAAAAAGCCTTTGAGTTCAAGTCTGAGCGAAAATAAATCTTATCAAGGAGATGAAATGATTTCTCAGAGAGAGAGTTTATTCGTGTTTCATCAGTAAAATCCAGAATAAGACATTTTATTGTCCATTGCAATGGACAATTCAGGAAATGATGTCCTTTGCAATTAAAGCTCCCACTCTCCAAACCAGAGGCTGGTGGTGATGCATCTAAAGCTCAAAGAATAACAGTAAGCTAGCTAGCTCACAAATATCCATCGACACAGACACACTAATAAACTGCACTTTTCTGACCCCGAACACAACAGAAGGTTTTCACATCTTGACAGGTTCTCACTCACACACTCTCTTACCCACACAGATCATCGGTTGAACTGATAAATGATCAGATAAACACCACGACGGGCCAGTACACCTTCTTCGTGATCTCACTGCATGTGATGAAATTGCTGGAGATTCTTCTTCCTGTCACTTCAGTAAGACGGGTAGAACGAGTACTAATGTCAGTGCTACTTCAGCCGCCGTTATCACACACCTGTGCTCGGCTGTTTTTCAAAAGTGATGTGGTTTACTTTGGTGGAGTAAAGATTATGTGCGCAAGATGGTTACATTTACACCTTCCCAACATCTGGCTCGAGTCATCTCCCAAAGTGATTTGTAGGAAAGGATTTTGATCCATCTCAACTGCTTCTTGGATGCATTTCCACTCAGCTTCCGTAATACCCAATAGCTTTCCACCTGCGACAAGACCCATCAAGTCACTAACAGCAAACAGGGTTGAACAGTATATTACCAAACAGTAGGCGTAACACAGATTATGTCCCGTGTATTCGAAAAAATATGCAAGACAAGGTTTCTGCTTGGGCTTAAAAATAAATGTTGTTTTGTTTTTTTTTGTTTTTTTTTAAAGCATAAAATGTTCATGAGCCATTGAGCATGCTTGCGTATAGCGGCTGTGTATAAACCTTGTTAACTCAAGGGAAAACAACTATTTAGCAGAAATACAAAAACAAAGGAACACGACTGGTAAACAATACCTACATTGAAACTGCGATATGATTATTAATGTGCAGCAATGTGAATGTATCGCAGTACAGTAGACAAGACCAGAGAACAATAAAACTTTAGTTGACCCTCTTGTTTGAGTTTCTTCTCTTTCATCCTTATTTAACCAGCCAACTTGGCTAAGAGCATATTCTTGTTTACAGCAATGGCCTAGGGGAGTAGTTGCAAGAATAGGGAGGGCTGCAGACATAAACACTCACATCAGGGGATTGCCCAGTACAACTGCAGTCTACTGCTGGCCACCGAGCAGTTCCATTACAGCAGTTGGGGTGTTGAAATGCTCGTTTAATGCAATGGGTTATCTCACTCTTAATGTTTATTTTTACACAGTTACCTCTGGTCAACAGCTCCCTGAGCAAATCTGTGTAATAACCACACTTCCCCATTCCCATTTTTTCGCACAAAGTGTTGTGGAATTTCTTACCCGGTGCGTTGAAAATGTGCTGGCTCATGCCCCCCCCCCCCCCCCCCCCCCCCCCCCCCTCTCCACTCACTCCGGTATTCCCATTACGCTGTGGTGTGGAAAGTATCCTTGGTCTCTGTCATCAAGAGGCCTGTGTAGATGTGATGTCTCCATCCCTGTATGCTTCAGTTTGACGTTTGACGCTGTGCGCTCATCCAATCCAATGAGCTGCCAGCTTCAACAGCAACTAGGGTAATTATTTACAGGAGGGATTGTGGAACCTGCTAAATATATCCCTTTTCCCTCCCTACAAGAACTCCCTCGAGCTTTGAGAACAAGACAGGAGAGGAGAGTGGGGAAGTAAGGCTGTGAAGAGGTTTAACTCATTCCGTTCTTTAACATCCTCTTCTCCTTTTAACATCTCGGGATTAACAAAGATTTACTGACACGAGATTGTCTTCAAAAATTGTAAGGTCCATTCAGAAACAAGATAATGCTTATCAGCCTAAATTCCTAAATCATAGCTAAGCTGTATAATTTAAAGTAGCTGCAAATACTCTCTTGCTCACTGTAGATAAGCTTTGTCTTTGTTTGCCCTCCTTCACAGGAAGGTCAGAGTATCGGGTCAGCTGCACAACAGCACACCACAACTGATAGGGACTCTGTGTTTTATTTAAGGACACTCGAGCAAGGTGTATTTATTCATTGAAGCCACTGTCTTCCAACTGAAGTGTGGTCTATTGACAAAGCTACTCTGCTGCCCTACTGTGCAGTGGAGTTGAGAAGTGAGAGGACTTATTTTGGGCACCTTTAGTAAAAGTTCCATTCATTTTCTCCATAGATAATATTGAGTTGGTTTTTATGGATATGGACATCTCCCACTTAAACATCCACAAAACATATGATCAACTGTAAAATATCTGGCTCTTTGGCAAACATGACCAAGATTTTACAGAGTCTACAGCCATGTTAGCAGTTCTTAAGGCAGTACTTGATGTTTAGCAGATATAATGATCAACATCTTAATATGCTAACATACTAACCTTTTAATATAAATAAAAGATATTTTCGCAAAGTACAAAATACAGCTGGCTAGTCACAATGTCTCTGGCTTTGCAGGTATTTGGTCAAAAACTACAGTTGGTGGACCTGATGATGCTGCGAAATGAGAAGTCACAGGGTCACCAAAATCCTTATAATTCATTCTGCGGGGAACATGAATATCCCACGGCAAGCCAACAAATAGTTGTGGAGACATTTTACTAGAAACCACAAATGTAAAAATGATCTGATCCAAATGAAAAAACTATAATTAGTAAGTCATTAGGATTTATGGTTTGGGCACCATGGATGTCTTTGCTAAATTTCATGGCAATTGATCCAATAATTGTTGAGATACTTGAGTCTAGACCAGGAGCATACAAGAGACATCCAATCACAGACCTAGAAATAATATCACATGCACTGCTAATGGTGGATTGAAGCTAAAAAGCAACTGTAGAGTTCTGCTCACAACTGTAACAATGCAGCGTTTTGAATACGCCACAGCTCTTCTGACAGGTATTCTCTCCATAGCAACAGTGACTGGGGCTCACAGGTATTGTGGTATTTATCATTTTCTAGAAGAGGCTGTTGAATTACACTGAGAATATCACTAAAAGAGAAATCTGAAATGATAATTCAGAGTGGGGGAACGTACCACGAGAACTGGCAGCTCCTTCAACTTCATGACTCTAAATACATGTACAAGACGACATCCGTCACTGTCCTTGCAAACACTTGGACTGACAGAAGGATTCGGCACATACACTGTAAAGTAGGATGGCCAAAGATAGCCTGTTACACTGTAAGTAGTCACTTATTCTGTAGAATAAAGTATGAAACAGACTCCTGAATTAGTGTTCATCTGCTCTGCAACAAGTCAAATTGACTGTAATGTACTTTTCTGGACATTTTACTACCTGGATAACTGAGATTTACACTATTCAAGCATTTATCTGCAGGATGATCATTCCAGAAATGGAAAGACAAAAATACTCTGCTTTCTGCTCTTTGATACAACACCTGAATTTGCAAAACTGCAATACTAAATTTGAGTTTTAGCGTCTGCACTCATTACTTTGCAACATGCTGCGGTGTGAAGAGGTTGATGAGTGCACTGCTGTATTTGTCATGAAAACCACCAGACTTTTGATATTGTAGCTCCTGTGTTCCTGCGTTTCAGGAACATTAAATTAACATGTTTGCAGAAGATAGAACAGAGTGAAGAGCTCTGACATGATAGTTAATAATCAAAATATCGATATGTACAGGTTCGCCTGAATGGTATTTTGATTTAGGTCTGGTGGCCATCTTGTTTCGCCTGCATCTTATTGAGGTACCTTTTAAATCTGGCTGCTGTCACATTTGTTATTCATCTTCATTTAGTTCATAGAAGATACAAAATAATGGTGTTTAAACTGCGGGTTTTATGAATATGGTAACAGTATGATTACAACATAACAACATTTAAAGTGGCCATTACAGGGTGTTGTTTTCCACTGGTACATTTACTTACATTATAATTTGCAGGGCTCCTTCCATTCAGTCTTTTTAGACTCAGTAGACTTAAAACACAATCATCTCGATTGAGAGGACTGGAGAGGGAGAAAAAAAAAACATGTTCTCATAACCTCCATGCAGTTTAGCCTAACTTAGCCTTTATGCTGCTGCTGGGGAATTGTTCAGTGGCCTCAAAAGCATGATAGCATGATATCCCAGGGGCAACTAGTGCCCCTGGGATATCATGCTTTATTGTTCTCCTTGTCAAAAAGAGACTAAAAGATTGTTTGAATATATCTGTTACTTGCAAACGCAGGTTTTGACTTGTGCGAGACTCCCCCTGACAAGGCCCAATAATAGCTTTAACAGACATAACATCTTTTCAAAATTGTGGAAGAGTAACTACTAATTAAAACAGCAGAATGTTAGATTACTTCATCTTGGGGAAAATTAACATTTTGATGCAGTGCTGTGAGAAGTCTTCTGCGATCAGTATGCATGATAATCTAATATAAGCATCTGGCGCAGTCTTTTTGCTAAGCAACTTGAGTGAGAGAGATTCTGTTCGGCAGCACAACTGTTTATGTTCTCGAAAGTGGAGATGAATGTAAGGTGAAGATTAGGATGACTGAGAGGTTATGCATTTGGAGCAAGCATGAGATGATTAGTTTTAATTTTTAATATATATTTTTTTGATAAGTCTATGCTGTTTAGTTTGTTTGGGAGCATACAGTGGCTGTTTTGGAATTCACATTACTGGTTAAGAGGTTTTTCAAATATACTGCATGGTGATGTCTAAGCGTACTACACTGCAATTACCAATTTATTAATGATTTCACCTCCCCAGCTTCCTAGCTGATGCCTTCATCTTTTATACGGAGAGGACAGTTAAATTACTCTACAGTAGTTGGCTCAGTAGTTAACACATGGAACTATATTACCATCATTATAGCATGTCACATCAGTACAGAGAATTGTAAAATGTACATGTGTAGTTAATGGTTAAGAATCTCCATATATAATGTTCTGTCACAACATCGTACTGGAGAAGTAGATAAATGATACAATTCAGGGCATTAACATGGATGTGTTTCTTTGAATTTAAATTTGTTGGACCTTTTTGGGTAAAAAAAAAAAAAGTACCAGCAAAACTTAAAGAGGATACCGATGGTCTGATAGCAGTGGTATCTCTTCCTCCAAACATGCCCCGCTGCGTGGACCTCAGTGGGATCATTTTTGTGAGGTAACATGGGACCAGGGAATCAATGTACCTAATCTGGGAAACACTGAATTTTATAATGAGATTGACCAAAACAATGTGTACATTGTGGATTGGTTATGTCTGTTTAATATAATCAGTACCAGTGCTGATCCGCCTCACTGGATAGATACATGATAAAAACACAATGGCACTTGCATTTTTAATGATGTGTTTCTATGCGACTCTCCCGTCAAAACGAATCAAAGGGGAGCTTTCTTGTTTAATTGATTAGTTCCTCCGGATAGTGATACCTGTCTTCAGAGGTTTTGAGATGTCCATCACTGAGACTACTGCCACCACCGTAATACAGTGGAAAGGAAAGAAATTTGGTTTCTGACTTTAAACCATCAAAACATGACATTTGAAGAAAAAAAAACAACAACAACAAAAAACCCCCCAAAAAAACAATACCTCAGTCACTCGAGAATCCACAGACCTGGCTGTTCACTGTTGCACTGAGGAAAATAGTGGTGGTATTTGGTAGAAAAAATAGCTCTCAATAGTTCCCGGGTGAAGTGACCTGTCACTGTGTTCATTTTAATCGATTAATTAGAAAATAATGTACATGAGACAGTTTCACATTGTATTAATTCAACTGCTTCTTCACAAAAATACTTATAACCTACCAATTTCATGATGCATACCCATGTAGAGTACCTGTCATACTGACAGTGACTTCAGTCAAGCTGCCAAGCACAACGAACACTCGCAGCTTGTTTATGTTCACTTACTTTGGCAATAATGAACAATAAACATGACCCCCAGTCTGATCATAATGACTGCCCGTAAGCATGTCAAGTAATTACCAACTACACTTGATTTGTCACAAGTGCTCTCACAGCAAAGAGAAATAAATATCCATGTTAGTAACTTGGAACTGTATTGATCCAGGCGGTTTGACTCAGCTCTGTGTTATTGGGCTCTATGGATGTGAGCACGATCAATCATATTTTTGACACCTCTCCTGTCACCTTGAAGTCCATCTCGACAATAAAAAACTGTCTGCGCCTTCACACTCAATCATGTCTCTCCCTGCGTGCCAGCCGGGTGTCACTCTTTGGATTTTAATGATAATGGCTGTGGCTAGTGGCATATGCTGTATCAGTAAACAGGAAATAAGGGTAGATTTAGACAGGAAATAAGGGAGATGGAAAATTTAGGTCAGAGCTTCTTACTGGTAAACAAACCAGAAAAATAAATATGAAAAAAAAAATTCAGTTTCTCAAAAAACAAACTTGTTTGAATATTTTTGAATGAGGAGCTAAAAAACCTAAGACCAAAATAGTTCTGTTTTTCCTCTGAAAGGCGATTTTAAACCAAAGTAATTCAGCACAGTTCCACATGAAGTCTATCAAGTCATTTTTGAGAACATTTATTGAGACCTAGATGCTACTTTACACTTGATTGCTGCTTGAAATCAAACAAGGAATTCAATAAAAAAACATTTTTGATTACATTAATTGTAGGCATTAGACAAACATGTTACTTGAAGGAATATTTATTGAAAAGGTAAACTCATTGGCCCTGTTCAGACCTGGTGTTAACATCTGGCTCGGGTGATCAGATCACAAGTGGACAGCTGTAATGTTGGGTGTGAAAGGACCTAAAACGCACTGAGGACACATTTGAGATCCGATCACTCAGACCACATTTGGGTCACATGTGGCCACATTCTGTCCGCAGTGAGAACACAAATCCGTTGGGGGCCACACTGAAGGACCGCCTACTCAACTGACGTCCTCTGCCACGGTATGATCTTTCCAGCCACAGTTTCATCATGAACCGAAAATATTTTACTATTTCAAATGGATGAAGCCTTATTTCACTGTAGAGCTGTGCAGACACATACAGACACACACACACACACACACACACACATGCAGAAATACCCTGTCACAGTAGGATTGGCAAAAAACAACAGCGCATACGTGTTTATTGGCATGTAGAGCGGGGAAGTGAGATCAGATCGCAAGTGGTCACCAGAGACGCATGTGGAGACGCATTCTAATACCGGGTGTGAACTGACGTACTTAGAGCTGTCCACTTGTGATCGAAACACCTGAGACGCATGTTAATGCCAGGTGTCAGCAGGGCCATACGTGCACAGATAGGAGAGTGAAAAAAAATCAAACTGAGACTTTTTTGTTTGTTTTTTTTTGTACTGTACTATGACTGGAGCATAATTGAGCAAAAGTGCGAAACACTCCTGGTTCCAGCTTTTCAAATGTGAGGATTTTAATATGATAATAAAGTGAACATCTTTTGGAGACGTCACCTTGGGCTCTGAGATACCGTGATGGACATTGTTTTGTTTTTTTTCTGACATTTCATATACTAAACAATTAGTCAGTTAATTGAGAGAATATCGATTGAAGGGAGAGAGAAGATTGAAAGTACTCTTCTGTTCCAATCGTAACTATAATACTGTTAAAGATTGACTGGCTCTGAATGCAATTAGCCCAGATCTGTCCTGTGCAACATCTAGATTGATTAGAAGGAGAGGGGTATCCTTATCAAGTTGCAAAAACATGCAAAATAAAGATGTGAAATGACTAGATAATGATGAATTCATTAATAAGTATTCTTTCAGGGGCGGGGCCTGAATGGGTCTGTGCTGTCTAATATGATCATAATATACTTTAAACAGTCTAGAGGAGTCCTGAGTTGAGGGAGAGAGAGAAAAGCAGAGTGGAACCTTGGGCAGGTTGTCACTCCATCACTGGTGTAATACAGACAGACAGCCACTCACTTCCATAACTTTGGGCTAGATCTAAGTCTCCAAACCTCTTGACCTGCCTGTCTTGTGGCAGACTCTAACATGGATGAAGAGCGTGAGGATGAGAGGAAGTTTGCACGGCCTAGTTCAACCATTCTTGCTCTGTCGTGACGGTGCGTTCTACTTCCTGTTTTTTATTAATGTCTAATTGGTGAGTTTCAGTTTATTTATAGAGGGTAACGACCCAATTATATGTGAACACATTGATGAAATACTTTAATGTGATATAGTAGTGTTTGAATGTATTTTTATTCATTCTGCCTCAATTAACAAATGAAGATTAGATTCAGATACTACTAGCAGGAGCATCTGCTGTATAAAAGCGATGGCTTTTATGTGCCCAGCTGCATCACAAGACTCATCTGTAACAAACCACTTGTGAACAGCGATCAATCCTCTCAACAGAAAAGTAGTTGGGTAAAATGCTACTGTACCTATCGCCGTCTGATAAATGGTGGCCGCTGGTGTGGGGCTGAATTTCCAATTACTTCTCCGAGGATTCTCCGGTCGGGCTGGTACCCGAACAGCTTTTGAAGGACGGTAAGGTGAATGCAAAACAGCCTCTGTGATTTTCAGGAGCCTGGCCCCTCCAGCCTTTGATGTATGAAGCCCTGTGTGAGCCCACGGCTGCAATATGTATGGGTTGTTTTCCTCACACCTTTTTTGTTGTGTTCGTTGTAATGTTATGTATTGTCAAACAGGAACAGACCGGGAAGACAATGCAGGTTTGAAACACTTATTGTCAACCTCTGTCAGGCAAAACCTCCTCAGCGGTGGTGCGAAGTGAATGCGTTTAATGTGAATCCCTGCAGCAAGGATTCGCTACTAAACTTTTCTGGAAATGCATCAGTTGTTTAGAAGAGGATGAAAATCTCTGAGAAATGCAACACAGAGGCCTGTTAGTACTAGAATGTGCCCAGCCTCTTCGTACGGTTCTGATAATGGTCTAGCCTCATTTGAGCAGTGCTGAATTGAGAATAAGGGTGTTTTGGCAAACTGCCTGCTGCTGTATCAAAGGAGAAAGCTGCTCTTGGTCCTTCACTGTGAAGCTCTCTCACTCTGCCTTGCTGTGAGACGGCTCACCTCTCAGTCAGTATTTACAGTCTCTTATGAACTCCTGATGTGTTGAAGTCACCAAGCCTCCCAAAGGATGGCTAAAATGAATGCTGATAGGCTAACTCAAGGTCCGCTTAACGCTTCATATGCTACTTATTTGTCCAGTTGGTTAAGCAGCAGTCGGAAGCAGCTGTATCTCTCAAAGCCACTTTTTCATTGGGAAATGTATATACTGTATGCCTTTACTGCAATCGCTAATTCCAGACATGCATCTTGGATCCTGAATCCACCATTGTAGTCCATTCTCCAGTACCCTTCCTCTTTTGCTGAAGTCTGCTATTCAATTCTCAGGTCTTATTGTACTAACCACCCAGCGGTATCATAATACGTCTTTATGGCTTCAAACAAAGCAGCCATGTCTGTCTGTGTGGCTCGCTAACATTAGAAAAACCACCCCTGCAAATGGCTGAGAAAGCCTATCTAGAAGTCAAGTCCCCCCACAATGGCAGAGGCTGCCCTTCTCTAATACGTCAATCAAGCTGACAGACAGCGCTTATCTCCCAGTGAGATAGAAATGGACCAAGCCCCCCGTCCCTCTGTCAGTTGATCCATACGAGCAAAACCCAGAGAGTCTTTCAGGAGTTCATCAGTTGCACATCACAGATAAGGCCATTGAGATGGTGGGGGTGGTGGGGGGTGTGGGGGGGGGTAATCTCAGGGGGTCTTCCTGAGCAGTCCAATGTGCTCACATTTTAGGACCTTGGGTAAACCTCATCTGCGATGTGATCATATTTTATTTATTATTCATATAAATTAGCTTTTTCTACTCCAACTGAAATTTAAAGCACACAGTAGTTATTTGTTTAAAGGTCTATTGAGAACTCCACACACAGAAATGAAGCCCAACCGTAGAACACTAAATGTAATTTGGGACATTGTTTAACTATAAGACTGTTAAACTAAGCTTTTGAGACTGTGATTGATTGATTAACTGCATCATTGACAAAGGAAATTAATAAAAATAGATAAATATATAAATAACTTTTCAAACTTGTGTTTTCATTTCATGCAACTTTGTACTTCTGCTCCACTTCATTTCAGAGGGAAATATTCTGCTTCTTACTGCATTGCATGTATTTGACAGCTGTAGTCAGCTTTAAAAGATTTTACTTAACAGAACATCCTAGTTCTATAAAATACAATGCACTGTTAAAGATCAAAGAACTGGTTGCCAACCTTTTCGGGTATGACCCCTGAGGAAGAGAAAATATTGTCTAATTGAGACAGGAGACAGATTTCCCCTTAAACTTCATACATGGTTTCATTTGATCTACTCCTCGAGGCGCAAAGAGGTAAAATCATCTGGTATTTCACACGAAAAAGCAAAGATTAGAGAAAAAGTTAAATAAAGCGGAACTTGTTGTCTTCTTTCCTACAGCATTAATCACCTCACATCCCCTCTTGTCTCGTGACCCTTTGGTTCAAACTAGCTCCGCCTCCAACAGCTACAACAGTAAAACGCTGCTTAGGCATCGATGTATTAGTGACAATCTAGAAATGTACTATTTAATAACATATCGGTCTTTGACAGAACAAGTAGTTTTACTTTTGTTACTTCGAATACATTTCCTGATCGTGCCTTTGCAACTTTACTCATGTCGGCTTTTGATTATAGGATTTTTACTTGTAATAAAATATTTCACGATTGTTCTATCTCTACTAACACAAAGGTAAAAGATCTGAACACCTCCTCCACCTCTGGTACAGACAGCACATGATAAATACATATACCAGTCAAAAGAAATCACTGGAGCTGCACCACAAATTACAGGCAAGACGTATGTAGTAAGAACCGTACACTCATGATTAAAATGCTAATTTCTTGTTCTATATATAGCATTTAGTCCAACAATGTGACAGTGCATAAGGTTTTCTCTACTCATCTGAAATTACAAACAAGAAACAAAACACTTAATCAATATTTCAGCCATTGAGAGATGGTGACTGAATGAAAATGTGTCAGCATCCTATTATCTTTCTGTCCAAATTATTCAGACTGTTTGTACTTCTGAGCCCCAGCCAGTCAGGAGTTGGACGTCTTAGCGATTCGCCATTAATCTAGAGACCCTAAAATGCCACTCCATTGCACTTTATCTCATTTATGCTTATGAAATAAGCTCAAGTGCTTTTGGCAGTGTTTTTTGTTAGTCATGCACTAAATCTCAAGTTGTTTCACACCGAAATCTCAAGTCATTTCACACCATCTGCCGCTTTTGAATTTGCCTCTTTTTTTTTTCTTCTTTCTTTTTCTTGGACTACTCCTCAATCCATTTGAAAATTAAATGTCTCTGGGTATAAGTTTGACTATTCTGCCTCTGGCACCATGTGGTGAATATGGTATCAGGTTGCAGCGCTAATATAAATCATTCCCTGAGCGTCAGCGAGGGAAGACTGACAGTGAGTACGTCTTGGGACTTGGTGTCACCATAAAATCATTATTAAAGTGGAAGGGAGGGCTTAATGTGCCGCTGCATTATTAGTGTTTGTTTACACAGAAGAGGAAGAGCTTGATGATGACTTTTTTTTTTTTTTTCTTTCAACATAATGGACTGATAATCAGTGTGGAGAGGGGAAAATAGAAGCCAAGACAACAATAGCATTGGTGATGGAGTGATAGCAGCTGTGATACCGAGTCAGCAGAAAACGATGTATGTTGCTGACCTTTTTGATGAGGGTGGTTCAAGGTGAGGACCTGTGTGTGTATTCCGAGACTCTGTAATGTCACAGCAACATCTGGCCATCGGATACAGTACAGCATCCTTCATGGTGATACGTCTCATATATACATGCTGCCAGTGAATCACGAGACAGCTTCCTAAATGCATGCAAAGACATATGCTGAAGGTGAAGTGCGTTTATTGTTTGCTTACTTGTATATTTTCTCTGCCTCCACACAAAATTGAACCTTGGGAATGATGTGTGATTTGTCGTGCTGTATGCGAATCCGTCTTTAGATGTTTAAGGTTATAAAGGTATGCACTATATTATCATTAGAATTAATATCATACAATCAAACGAAGGTTAAACATTTTACTTACTTAGTTAGTGAGGTAGTTTGTGAGGGACCAAGCAAACGAGCACAGGTTTACTTTTCAAAAAAAGGGATTTTCTTTCACCCTAAAACATGTCGAAAATACAAATAAATGAAAATAATTACATTTGGTAAATAAATGTGTCCTTAAAAGAGGTCAAGCAAACAGAAATATACTCAAAAAATGCTGTTACCAAAACAGGACCTTAACTAGCTGACCGAACAATATAAGTCAGGAGTGAGACATATATACAACTGGCTGATCAGCCCATTACAAACAAAAAGGGAGAAACAACACAATACGATCACTAAAACTCTATACAAAGAAACAACATTCCCCCCTCACGCTGATACAGCCTTTGCTCTGGCCCATTTTTGGCCCTCTGTATTTAAGTGGGCTCCACCCTCTCTTGGCCAAACCAGGAAGGAGGACTGACACAGCGGCGGACACAGTAACTCAAACACACAGAAAAATGAATGAATTCAGCTTATCCAAACTGATAACGACAGGACAATATGAACCAAATGTGCACGCCCCGTTTAGAATATAGTGTGATGTCAAGATGTGACAATGAAATAATAAATAAATAACAATAAATAATCAAACTAACAAAGACTGTGGTAATGATGTGGGAGGGGTATGTGAAACCATGGATCTGTCTTTGGAGTCGTACGTTGAGTGGGGTGAGACAGGATGAGTATTAAAATATTTCTATTTCAATTGTGTGTCTGTGGATACGGCCATCACACAATGTTGGCCCTTCTATAAATCTAAAGTGGCACATTCAATATCATGAAGATGAATTATTTGATCCCAAGATTGCACATCCACTCGGTTTCCAACTGGAGGGCACAGGGGGGTTACAGTATTCCAAACTGCAATAATGGTCCAGCTTTATAATGAGTCTCCTTGGTCTCCTGGTACCTTCATTAATATTCATGCTGGGCTGGAGGGCCCACAGGTCGACATGAACTATGTGTGTTTCTTCTGTCGAGACAGTTATCACACCAAAAACATTCTGAGTAAGTATGCATTCAGTGGATATGCATTAATGAGTAGATATATCATGCGCTTTAAATGTGAAATTATGTTTTTCTAAGTTGTAAATTTTCCCAAGGCCGGTTTTTCCTCTTCCTTAGCATCCCCATAGATTAATCTAATAGATAGCAGTCAGTCAGCCAGTCAGTCAGTCAGTCAGTCAGTCAGTCAGTCAGTCACAGAGAAATATGACCTCCTGTATGGGATATGTTTACCTACTGTCCTACTATCTCCTCAGGAGGAGTTTTAAAGTTAAAATCATGGTATTTTTGTTCCATCTCATTCATTTTGATGTGAAAGCTGACACTGACCCTGTGTCAGCACTCCTGTAAAATGTGAGATGAATAGCAAGATGACACTTTACCCAGTGCTGTCATTCAGCTGTTGATTTGACCCTAAGGAGGGCAGCGTGTCTATAAACTGTTTACCTTACTAAAGCTGTCATAACAGTTCTCTGCTATTTTATCAGACATTCCCTCCCCGGATGGAATAAAACGACTCGGTCATCAAAGAGATGCTGGTGCTTTTATGACCACTGAAAGGATGCTACGCCCTTAGAAATATGCTTAGAAGGTAAAAAAGTTCAGCAACTTGATCCTGTCAGTAAACTTTTATTAATATTATAATTGCGTCTCTACAGAAATAAGTCAGCCAAAACCGCAATTACAGTAAGTGAGGGCAATATTTCAGAATATTATTATAAGACAGACACCAATAAGGAAAATTACTTTTAAAAAAAACCACACAGTCATGAGACTGTCTACAGTCATTGTACATTCAGTATGAAATCATAAAAATAACGTTTTGACGAATTTGTCATATTAGGAAATTCTGCAGCAGCATGGCTCATTCATTTCCAGCTAAATCTTTAATAGCAGATACAAACCGAGACACAAGTCACATTTGGCTTTCTTTATTGGCCCGGAGAATGTGAGTAATGTGATTAGGCTCTTAATAAAGGTGGTTCATGGTCAGTCTTCTTTCTTCACTGCACAATGAAGAATTCAAAAGTCAGAAGAAAGTAAGACTGAAGTATGTGTGGCATTTAATATAAACTTGTCAGGAATTTAGCATTTACAATACACTGCATGCAACGTCTGGGTATAAAACAGTATGCCATTAAATTTATAGGTGATTTTGTTGTACTTGATTAAAACTCAATGGGTATAAATGGAAGTTCGTTATTGATGAGTGGTACGTGACATATTGTCTTCAATATGATTGCACTTCTTTTCCGTTAGACCAAATAGAAAATAACATCTTGAGTTAATTTACAATAATGGCTCATGAACTGAGAAATGTCTGTGCTAATGTGTTAGGTGACAAAATTAACAAAGCTGAACTTTTCTTTGGGGAGAGAGGCCGTGGATTGTGAATCCCACTTTTTTTTTTGTAGAATCTCGGACGGAATGATTCATGAAATCATTTAGGCATCATTTTCAGGGATACACAGCTTCTTAATGATATTATAATTATACACTGAAGATTAATTTGCTCGTGTGAAGCAAATTATTTGATGGATTACCTAGAAATCGGCATGGAGTGGTGCATATGGGGAATCACGACAGAGCTCAGATTTCTAATTGTGCCCTGAAATGACCAAAACATATGGAAATATATATGTTTTGGCACCAGCGGGACTTCCACAGTGTGAAACCTGCACACGAATGACACAAGAAAAAGAAAAGAAAGAAAGAAAAGAAAAAAGAAACAAAGAGAAAGCACACAACACCACATTAAAAATCAGATTTGGTACATTTTTGTTAATTACTCCTCACAAATGAGTAATTGATTTCTTATCTATTAATTACAGTGAACCTGCGGAGCTCCCCGGACACCCCTCTCACCCGCCCCAGCCAAACTGCTGCCTCTCAATTAGAGGTGGAACTAAAGTGACGGCCACTACTTGCAGTACCCCCCCCCCCCCCCCCCCCCCAATGACACAGATTTAAAACCTGACAGTAACCCAAACTTTGCTAGGTTCCCATAATTACTGTGATTGTGTTGTACTTTTAAATTAAGTCATTAAAATGAATTCAGACTCCTTTTGGAGGTGGAGTCATGAACCATGAAAACAAGGGCTCAGGGAGCACATAATTACTTTTGCGTGTCAAAAGGTTTTCTATTCCCTCAAGGGAGGTTGACTGTGTTTGTATGTGTGCGTGTGTGTGTATGTGTGTGTGTGTGTGTGTGTGTGTGTCTTTTGGATTGTGTTTTTGCACTGGACTAGTGCTACATAAATACCCAGTCTCCTCCAGCTGTTTCATTGAGAATAAATGGGGGTGGTTCCTCTGTGAAATATGTACATAAAAATGACTGGTCACAGTTTTTTTTGATCATATACCTGTATGTCCATATGAATATGACCCTCACACACACAACTGTGTGTCTTGTTTTGCTTCGTTTTTTTTTTTTTTTTAGTAAGGTTGATTTTACTATTTCTGGTCTGTTTTGTGTTCACACTGGCTTTATATGAAGGCACCAGAGGGACCAGTCCATCACATGAACTGACAAGTAACTCATTCATTGGACAGTTTTGCCTCATCAGCACTACATCAACTGCATCTGAGACCTCATTCTGGTGACTGACAGGAGATCAGGCAGCACTTTACTGCACCTTATGTGTCTGTTACCTTCTCGGGTGTCACAAAGAGCTCACAGAAAATAATTGATCATGAGCAATACTGGTCAAGACTGCAGCTTATAAAAATAATGACAAACAGGTAGAAACAGAACAATCATGAAATTCCTGCGCTCATTTGGATGGCACATACATATTATATTTACATTGCTTATCTAGATTGCTTCCTTAGCAGTTCACACTCAGCAGATGGATAGTGGTGTATCTCTTGAATTCATGATAAAAAATCAAATAAATATAATACTATCATAAATCCCACACTTTCTCTGGTTTACTTTCATACCACAAATGAACCAAAGGCACCAATTTGTTTAAACTGTAACAAACCGTTTCAATGTGAAGCCAATGTAAATTTCATTCTGTTAATGTTTCATTTAATATATAGTTTAAGTCCAAGTTGACTTAAATGGACATGGTTCGTACCAAATATACCTTCACCTGGAATATACGCAAATACACAACACACACAACTTTTTATCATTTATCATATTAACCTCCAACCGCTATGTCATAGGTCAGGACCTGGATCATGTCTTTGTACATCAGACTCCACGTGAGGAATTCTGGGATATTTTGTTTTTGACAGACAGTCAAATCTAGTTTTCCCCCAGTTCTAATTTGAAATGGGAAGCTTCCTATGAAATATGATATTTGAATTAAAGATCTTCAAAAGCAGAAAAAGAGCGACCATCTTCCCAACAAACCCCTTCAACAGCTCATGTGGAATCATTTAACCCTGGATCAGCTTTACAATCGTGCAATCTCACCTTTAAAGGTGAGGAATATTGCAAAAGGATTAGTAATTGAGTAACCTAATGCACCAGATGGTTTGTTACACAGAACCATCTGGGAAGGCTTTGTTGGAATAAATGTTTGGCATAAAATCCTTGGCAGGTGATTGGATGAACCATCAGTCTATCATCGTTAATCACTCGCTAACTTCAACCAATCAGATTGTACATCCCTCCCATTTTTTCACTACCAGCAGAGCCAGTTGGTAAATCAAACTCCTGGTGGTCGTGAGAAGAGCATAAACATCTTCTCCATTGAGAAAAGCCTTCAGTACCGTTCTCTGCTCTTCTTTCAATGCAGAACTACTCTCCACTTCCGATATGACTGATGCTATAGCAGTATCTGCGCTAGAGCCGGCATTGTTGTTGACGGTTGGTCCGAACCACTGTGGTTCGGCCACAAGCCAATAGTTTGGAGCCTGACAAGATTGGATTCGTGCTTTCGAGAAATCCAGTTGCTTCACAAGGTTGGTAAATGAGAAGAAGGGAGAAGAAAACATTCAGTTCAATTCACAGGTGGTGAAAGTTTCACTGTAAGCCTGGGAAAACGTGACATGAGCAGGCAGAAGCAGTTAGTTTGAGCTGTAGAAAAGCCAAAGACAGCATCAAATAAAATGAAATAGTGGTCTGACACATATATCTCTGATGTTTACGGGAGACCCTTTAGCACAGCACAGCACCAGCAGGTGTAGTGTGTGGTGTTTAGTTTATGTTCCTCTGAGAGTCAACGAAAGTCACAAAGTCTGAGACCATTCAAACCACATAAAATTAAATGACATTCATTGTATTAGCACCTGTGGCTCTTCAAACTTTGTTGCTGACACTGACACCAGTCACAGCAGTCTTTTTTATATTATAGCGAGGGATCCTACAAATGTAGATCATTTTATGGTAAGTCAGAAATGTTGAACCCAAATATTTGCATACAGGGACTTTTAATACTTGGTTACCTCACTTTGTTTTATATTTTGTGGGAAATTCAATTCACCATCATGTCATTTGTTTTAGAATATTAAGATTAAGTTTTGAAAGATGAAATAGTTTTGCTGCTACAGCCTTACTCAGTCTCTTATGTTCTATAGCTTATAGTGGCTTAAACATAAGATGCTGAGTAATTGATACTATTCAGTCATTTACAATGGCTTTATGCCTCTTTTTTACTTGTACCACTGTTACACTTTAGCATTTACAGTAGTTCCATCAGTGCCACTTAAGGTCAAAATCAGTGCTGTTTTTGAAAATTAACATGAGCTTATTTTTGACGTGTTTTGAGGTGCTTGATGCTTGTGCAGCAAGATGTTTTACATCCACAGCATCAGCTCGTAAACAATGCAGACGGAAAGTGTTACAACACTGACACATTTCTGTGTTTGCATCCAGCCTAGACCAAGAGTGTAGGAAGTGCTCGACCTGTTCTGCCGCCATTTTCACTTCTTGCTTTCTTGCTTTGAGTACGCTTTGCGTTCATTCTGATCTTCAGCAGGTTCACATGCACACGCCAAGAGCAACCCACTTAATGTGTCACAGCTAAAAACTCTGAACAACATCTTCCCATCTTCTTCATTCAATCAAGCTGCAGTACCATAAAATAGTTTTTACTTTTATTTGCAGTAACATTGTATTGCAGTGCATCCAGAGCCACTTAAATTATCCATTGTTTCATTTAACAGTAATAGGACTCAAGAAAAATTCCACTGCACAGTGACAGCACTGGCTGAGGAAAAATAACAGGCCAAAATGTTTGAGGAGAGGTCGTTCACCTGACCCTGTTGCCCTCAGCTGTTTGTCCTTACTCTTGCTCTTTAAAAAACAGAGGAAAGAAAACAAAATGGCAGAAATTGGAATTGAAATGATTTGAAATCACATCAAATTACAGGTAGAGGTGCAGCTTCCTGAGACCAACATTGCAGTGCAGATTACATTTTACTTGCCTTTGTTTTACCACTGCCATGACCTTCCAGGACACAATGACTGCTTGGGATTTTTGAGGAAGAAGTAAGCAGAGTGTGTAATTTTCATTCTTTGAGAGGCTCTGATAGTATACACTGTAAAAAAGCTTTGTCGTTCTCATTTGGTCTGATGCCATGGTAGTAAATGTGCTATATTTGATGTTATATTGTTTAATGCAGATAGCTAACCACGATTGAAAAGGAAGATAAACACAGAAGATAAAACATATTAATTAGTGAGCTGTTTCCCGCTGATTCCAGTCTTTATGCTAAGCTAAGCTAAGATAGTCCTCATGGCTTCAGCTTCATATTTAATGGACAAAATAGTAAAAGCCTTCTCACTCTGAGCAAGAAAGCAAATAAGGATGTTTCCTATTCCTAACTATTGTTATCCTATTACTATTATTATTAAAGGAGCTACAATATTTGTAAGTTTTGCTATTGCTACATAGCTAATGTTAGCATGAACAGGTGTTTACTTACCAGTCTAGAAGAAACGTTGTGAGTTCAGCATCAAACTTCATTCCTTTACTCACCAACAGCTGTCTCCAGAGGTGGAAAGCAACACCACTGTTAACTCTTGTCTGTATCACATCTTTTCTCTCTTTTTGTCTTTCTCTATTGAAGTTAGCATGCTAACCAGCTACCCCTGGTCCATCTTGTCACTTTCTAATAGCGACTCACTGTAGCTTCCAATTTATTCTGAAGATGTAGCGCTGCTCAGAGGCCGTATTATAACCTGAAGACAACCTTGGCTGAAACTCTTGTCAAGTGACTTCACCCCCACCTGCTCCCGACAAGAAACCACAACACCTCCTGCAGAGGAAACTTAGAAATAGCCCCTTTAAGTATAAAAAATTATAAAATCAAATTCACTTTCATCTTTTACTTTACTTTCTACTTGTTTTGTTTCTACTTGTCTAGTTATTGTAAAGTGATTCTAAAGACAGTTAATTGGGATCTATGTACTCACTAAATGCTAAACACACTGTCTTTATAGGTGTACCCAACAAAATGACTAAATATTTACTCATTACATTGTATATATAATATTCAGGCTTTCATCTGCAGATGAATACAGCTTCTGTTGAATTCCCTATTGCTTTTTTTTCTTTTATTGGGTTATGGGAAGGTTCATCATTTACACATTTTTCCCTGAAACACACCACCATACTCGATCAGTGTAAACACTTCCTGCCTGGGAGCTTGTGGGTGTAGCTCTCTACTACAGGTCACTGAACAGTCCCGGTGGTGCAGGTGGGGTTAAGTGTCTTGCTCAGAGGCTCCTTGAAGCCTCGATCGCTGAAGCTGTTAATTTTTGAGAGAGAGAAGTAAATATTTCTCTTTCCTTCTCCTGCTCAGAGAATCTGTGTAAAAAATCTGGTATGTGTTGGATTGTTAATAAGGCAATATTTCAAAATATAAAAATGTCTCTCAGAGGCTTATTTTATTTATTTTTTGTTGTTTCAAATCCCTTGTTTGAGGAATTTTTGGTTAAGGATTACAGAGCCCAGATTAGGGAAAAGTATTGGAGTAATACAAAACACGCTGACTGAAAGTTTATCCCTAAATGAAGATAAGAGGAAGTGCAGCAGGGCTTACTACTGTAATCATGAACAACATAATGAGTGTTTTTCTTGCAAAGTGATGTACCCAACACTTTGGTGTCCACTAATAGCTGTCATGTTAACTACTTTTTTACTTGTTTGTTTGTTTATTTGTTTATTTTGCTGCTCCCCGATGAGTCTGCAATTCTAAAATATGGGATATTGAACCATTTCATCCTCTTAAGTTATTGACAAATGTGTTGTTTGTTAACTCAGCCGAGGGACTGTGTGTACTTTTCTGTTCCATCCACAGATTTATTTACAGCTTGGAAGATAGGGTTCAAAAATGCTGTGTGGTTAATGTTTCAGACAGGGGCGGTTGAAAGATGCCGTGAAGAGGCTGGAACTCTGTTACCCACTGTGCATGCCACTGTAAGGTAAACTCCCCAGGATCCCTGTTAGTCACTGAGGCCACGATATGTTCTGCTGGGTGCCTGGGGGGCGCGTGCCACGCGAGTAATGCGTTTGCCTGTCAGGTGGCTTGTGGTGAGAGCTAATCCTGTTGAAAATAGAAATGTTTTCTGCCTTGGGATGGAGCGAGGGGTGCAAGAGTGATGCGACCGGCCCCAAGGAGTCAGTCATCCATGTGCACGAGGAGAGATAGCCTAATCTTGTCACAGACACAGGGGAAAAAAATGCAAGTCCCAAGCTATCAGTTGCAAAGACTTATGCTTATGGAGATGATTTGTAAAATCATGCTAGCACATGATAGAGTTTTTATTTTTTTTCTTCCCAGAGGCTTTGCTGCTGTTGATCCGTAATTCACTTATGCATACATTTATTTTATATATTATATCATACGCTTACCCTTGAAATTACTTTTCTGTAAGCTTGCTGGTAGGACCCCCGCCGTCTATCACACTCTAGTTTTCCACTTGGTTTGGTTCCCTGTTCTGCATTTTAAATGTTTAAATGTTAAATGCTGTGCAGATGGTGTTTATCAATGACTCATCTCCTCTCTCCCCAGTACCCGGTTTTCTATATGGGGTTGAGTTTCTATTAGATCTACATGTTTGTGCTTCTATTTTTGTTTGTCTTTTTTTTTTGTTTTTTGTTTTGGCTGTGAATATCCCAAGGTTGCTGAAGGAGAAGCTGATTGTTTTCAGGTTATTCTGTGATGACTCTTATGTCCCCCCCTAACTGTAATTATGTCAGTTGAGCATCTTTGTTGCCTCTGAGTGTCAGCTGTACTTTACAGAGTAACACATGGTAGCTGCTTGGAACTCTGCATGCTGCGGTAGTGCGGTGGCGGTGGCGGTAACCGTGATATTCTCTGAGGTCCCGTCAGTGTGACGGAGTGGCAGGAATAATTTTTGCAAGCCCAAGCTGACGGCTTTCAAGTGGGGGAAACAATGGACCAATTCCCTTATCAGGCTCTGCTTCACTCTTAAAATACCCAGCAGCAGTTTTGATGGGGAGCTGACTTCCAGGTTTCACTCAAGCAGCTCCTTATGCATTATCAGAGGGAAGCCGAGCATAATATGTTTGCTGTTTCAGCAAGTAATGCCGTCAGTGCTCGAACACAGAGAATCCTGTGGTCACAATAACACAGTATCTCACATCGGATCACATAGTGAGCAGTCATGCATGGTACTGAAGAACTAGAGAATTGTGGGTAAAAAAAAGACATCATCTGTATAGATCACATGTAGTGTGTCCCAATTCAGGGGCTGCACTACAGGGGTGTGGCTTACAAAGACCGCATATACTGTTCGAAGGACGAGACACAGCTGTGGTTTTTTTGAATTGTCCACCTTGGTTGACTGACTGTAAAAAAACAAAAAAAAAACAACAAAACAACAAGTGACATTAAAACAGTAATTGTCAACCATGGCTTTTTCCCAGCATTCATCAGTTGGTTTATGTTCCAGCAGCAAGGCAAGTATGAGCCAAGCAACCAACCAACCAGGCAAGCCATTAGAAACTGAGGTATTATAAAGTAACAGTCTACTATGAAATACGACTACAGTGTGCACTTTAGCAAACTAAAAAGGAGATATGATATTGACTAATGTTACAAAACAATACAAAAAAATCACTCAAACAAGGTCTTACACTGTAGTTTTCCCTCTATTCTTAGTGTTATGATAAATTCTGAATGTTGTAACAGCTTCTTTATCATTTATAGGGAACTTTAGTCGTGGGATTTTAGACACTCGAAGTTTCCCAGGCTCTGAATCTTTTTCTTTCCTGGGAGAGGTGCAACTGTATCTTGTCTTATCTCAAAGGAACTCTGTGTTCAAGGACAGAATGTAGAAACTGCCAACTTGTTAGTATCTGCGTGTGCTAAAAGGGGCAGGTAGCTTGTTTGCTGGCCATAAATTACACTTGAACACGGACGTACCAGGGCGGATTGAATACTAGAGACAGGACCAGACTTATGCTGTAGTATATTGTGGCCCTTCTCCTCCTGTTGTTAAATACGATTCAATTTAAAATACTACTGGTGCTTCCATAACATTAACATGCATAGAGCAATACATTATTATTATTGTTGCATTCATAGCTGTATGCATTTATTTGTGTGATTATATTTCATCAGTAGTGGCTGAATTAATTACTTATTTTGATAACTGTGTGCTGCTGTTTCTAACTGCTTCGTAACATCTCGAATTTTGCCAATAGCCGCACAGAGAGGAAGTAAGAATGTGATTAAAGGCATCTGTTTTATTAGAAAATTACAAATTCTGCTGCTTTTCTAAATCCACATCAGGGATCCAGTGTATTAATATCTAATCAGTGACTGATTTTCTCTTTTAAATAGTAGCTTTCACATGTGTCCAATGTTTAGATTTTTTTTTGTGTGTGTGCAATTTTTTTTTCCTGGTGGAAAGTTCATGTACATAGAGCAACATGGAAGGCCAAAAAGAGCGTCTCTACTGCTCACTCTTCACTTGTAACATAACTTTAAACCGCAACACAGATAATAGTAAATAATCTGAAACCAAATGCCGTGCATTGAAATAATTGTTTTGCCACTGATCAGGCAGATGAGACGTAGAACATCTTGCTGAGGAAGAACAAGGTGTCTCTATTACTGCCAACAGCTCTGCAGAAAAATTACGCCAGCACAGATGCTCCAGCACTTTGCTTCGGATCCAAGGTCTTACTTTTCCCAGCCAGGAAATCAAAGGGAAGTTACATCCCTTCTGATTTGAATGCATCAGCCAGTTCTATCTGTATGTATCAGAATGTGGAAGATCAAATATTTGCTAAGCCATTTGGTGGCCGTTCCGTTTGCTGATGAACATGGTTTAGCCGGTATAGTGATATTACAGAGACAGATTTTTTGGATCCAGGTCTCTTTGATGATGCTTCTATTTCCATGGACAAAACCTGTCAGTATGTGCTGCTTGTAGCCCCCTGGTGTAAAATGTCGTAGCACAAAATCAATTATTGGAAATGTGAATATTAATAACTTCACCAGCAGCAGCTCTTTTGTTATTTATTTTCTGTAATGAAGAAACAAATTAACTGTAGCATCCACAACCTCTGAAACGCTCAAGATCGCTCTGGCATTTCCAAAGTCTGATCGTCTCTCACCCACCGAGAGGGAAATGAAGCATGTGGTTATTATTGGCAGCAAGTAGAGATTTGAGATCCAAAAGCAAAGCTGAAATACTGTTGTACGCCTTTTGCAAAGAGATCCTTCGGTGTGAAATTTGTGCACGTGTAAATATATCACGATTTTGAATGGTAGGCGTTCGTGATAGTAAACGCCAGTCGTTTCGTATTTTGTGAACAATCATGAATTTGTGCAAACTCCAGTCTGTCAAAGATGAGAAATCAGGATGTCCTTGCCAATAGTTTTAAAGCTATGAAAGTGCATTCATGTTTCTGTGATATGTTTGCCTCCTTTTTTTTTCCTAAGATGCCATAATCAATATTCTTATACTAACAAAGGATCAAATGAGGATTTTCTGCTTTTCTCCTGTTTTTTCTGGTTGTTTGGATATTCTGAGATTTGCTTTCTGGACATTTGTTCAGTTTTTTGCTCATATGTTTGTGAGTTATTTTTGTTATGAATTGTTTTTTGCACCAACCACTTTTGTTCTTGTCTGAATTTGGGTCCTGAATTTACATTCGCTATGTCATCTGAAAAGTAAAGAATAAAAGACACGTTTGCATCCAGTATACCCAATAAAAAAAAAATCAAGCATATAAATGTAATTTGCAAGATTGCAAATCAGCAAATCAGATGTACAGCATGCAACAGGTCAGGACACTGAGCAAGCTCTTGAGTCTTCCCCTTCAGATAAGTCATTTATCATGTTGACTGCGACAGGAGTGGGCTGTGGTTGAGATCCACAGTCATAAGCCGCCCCCTCTTAATGTTAGCACAAAGTAAGGTAGCAGTGTATGAGGGGTTGTCAGTAGAAGCTCTCTTAGCATCATTGTGAACACCCACTAAAAAATGTCTACCTGTAAATTTCTTCTGACTTTGTGGAACAAAATTAAATAGCTATTTAGTCAAGTAAGTAAGTTGTATTTTAAATCAACAGAAGAAATGTTTCACTTTAATAATTGACAATGTAGTAATGAATATCTAGACAAATATAATAATATTTGATATATAACAATACTATATAATAATAGTGCAATATATTTCCCTAACTTTGTGATTTATTAGCTTGTTTCCACTGCTTGGGTCTTGCAGGTGGCTGATCAATTGAAGAGGGAATGCTGCGAGGGTATGTGGATTAAGGGGAGACGCTGCGCACCTCACACCTCCAGCCCCCCGCCTTCTGCACAGTAAGCAGCTCCAGCAGCTCTTTGGAATCAGCAGGCCAGCAATTACTGCCTGTGAGTATTATTGCACTACCCGACTTATGAGACGTTCCTGCTGATCAGCACGCAGCGTACAGCGTTCGAGTTTAGTGTGCAAATCCTAACATCATCTCTAACTTCAGTGCGCTCAAATGCACAGGATCTGCAGGCCTTACCTGACACAGTTTCAAAACCATCCAACAATTATCATAGTTAAGAAAGATTATGCAGAAAACAACATGATACCATCTCACATGAGATAGTGCGAGGGTGCTATAAACAAAGGCTTAACAAAGGTGACTCATCTCACAGCAGTCACAACGCATACTTCAAACACTGAAATGTCTGATCTCCGTATTTCATTGGCTTAATTAGTGTCACTCAACATCACTGCACTGCATGTCAGCCAGAGCATCCCTCAGAATGCATGAACGTCCTCTCAAGCAGGTGGCTGTCGCATTTCAAAACACTAGTTACAACCTATTTTGTCCTTGAAATATATGTGTGTACGTATGATACTTGGTATGTTTTTCCAAATATGTTGTGATGGGAAACTGCACCTGCTGCTTGGATTGTGTTCAGTGTTTTTTCTAGTGTAGGCAGCTCTGCATTTATAAATGTTGTTATCTATAGACACGCCTCTGCCTCCACTCTCAAACCCCTTGATGCAGTTTATCACTCCGCCCTAAGATTCATTGCCGGTGACAGTTATTCTACCCATCATTGCATCTTGTATAAAAAGTTTGGTATAAGCATCTCTAACAGTAAGACGTGACAGACATTGGTTTCTGTTTATTTATAAAGCCCCACATGCCATCATACATGACTAAACTGGTCCCATAAGTCATTATTTGACCTGTTCAAGTCATTGGCTGATGCTGGAAATCTCACATGCAAACACTCATTTTGGTAAAACTGCTTTTCATTTTTGTGCTGAACACAACAGGAACATTTTACAGCACAATTAAAAATTGGTCAGTTTAAAACCTTGATCACAAACTACTGTTGTTTGTCTTCTTGTTAATAATTTTTGTGTATATTTACTCTTTTTTTAAGTAATAAGGACATCACCCTCAATGGTCCTTTTGGATTTAAATAAAAGTCAAATGAATAAAAAAAAATAAAAATTACCTAAAAATCACAGGACTTTGCATCCCGAGTCCTGTGTGTGATTTAGTTTTAGCATCAAAATTTCTTTGATTAAGTCTATGAAGAATTTTAAGTTAAATGTTAAGTTTTGTTTTGAGTTTTAAACCTTTAGTGGTACCATGAACCTGTGGGTCCCTGTTTTGTTTTTATCTCATGCGCTCACGAGGACGCACATACACAAATGTGTGCATGCGGCTGAGGCGATGCACACAAATAGTCCTACCACTGGTGGCACGCTTCACCGCTGATCAACAGGTGGCAGAAATGTGCCAAGATATACTGCAATGCGCCAAGGGAAGGCAGGGAAGCAGAAGAATACAAGCTAGTGAACATGGCTGTAAACAACTTTTACTTACTAATACTTAAAAAAAAAACGGCTTAGGACACACACTTGACATGTTTGTTAGACCTCAAGGATATGTGTTTTGGTGAATGTAAACAGCTTTTGCTCGCTTAAAAGAAAACTTCCCACGGTCTGTTTTGATACAGTAAATACAGTATCGTGTGAAATGCTTCCAGTCACTGTGGGCAGTTTCAAACCAAGGCCAAAATCTTTCCATAGCCCGCACCACGTGCTGCAGGTGCCTAAACATAACATATAGAAAAAGTTTGGTAATGCTCCTTGCTATGAAAGGACACTATACTGCGAGAGCAGACATTGGAGGTAAACAAATGAAATACATTTGTAGTGAATAGAAAACATAATCCAGGCATAGTATAGTATATAGTATAAAGAGTATAACAGGTTGATTGAACGTGTCATGGTAAAACTTCCAGAGTGTTAATATACCTAAGTGATCTCTGCATCTAAAAATGTAAATTATGAGCTCAACATGAAATAGATTAAATTACTTTTACTGTGATTGCTGCAGTGTCACAAATTGTCATTCTACTTTTGCCTTTTAAGTTGCCTTGCTTAATCAACAGCAAAAAAATGTTATTTATGGCTGGTCAATAATAAAATAATCTCCCGCAATGCAATCCTCTGGTGTCGAGGTAATGCAGTTTGATAAGCATTGGACCAGTAACACTTTCTGACAACACACAGATGAATTATTAATAAGCACTAAAGCGATTTTTACACCCACTTGTGTACAGACTGTCTGTGGCGGCTGTAGCTGCGGGAGATTGAAACTTTTACCTTGTGATAAAGGTTTATGCAAATGATAAAAAAAAAAATATCTGTCGAAGACATGATCTATTAAAGCCCATTGGTGCACTGATGAATAACTAGTCTTTTCAAGTCCAATTGGTGTGATGTCGGTGATTCGTGATTTTGGTACATCATTCACGTCAGATTATATAGAGATGATATAGAGTAATTCCTTGAATGCACTCCATAAAAAAAAGGTTAAACTGCTGACCTCTATAATGTGCTTATAACCCTGGTAGAGCAGCTGTGGCATTATCATCATCATCGTCATCATCATCAATCAATGCCGTTCATTTCGCTTCACTGTTTCAGACATGTGGTGCATAGAAGGAAAAAGATAAGAGACAAGAAGAAAGAAAGATATGAGATCGAGTATAAAAACAGATGTTGAGATACCATCACGATGTTCACTGATAACCAACACTCTGAAATACAGTTGCGTCACCTTGTGGTTCCATACGCCTGCCTGTCTCTTGATATTCCACTCACCACTGAGCCCCAGTGATCCATTTTCACAGGTATTCCCTTTTCCTCATTACCATACGTTTACCAGCCTATAGCTTTATTACACCTCTTCTGTTGACTCTACTGCATATTAGCTTTCATTTCCCAAACTTGTTTCAATTGATTCTTTTTGCTGCAGATAGCCAAGATATTGACTGAAACTTTTTTTTTTTTTTTTCCAGGACAGTCTTACCCTGTCTTAGGTTTGACTCTATAACACTAAGAAATGGAAGAAAAAACTAAGGGGAAAAAATTGAGATCTATTAGGTTGGTGTACCTCAGTAATATGTCCAGTGGACTGTAACTATCTCCCCACGGATGACCAGACATCTCTGCTTTTCAAGGGAGGAGCATTACAGGAAGTGCCATCACTTCAGCTCCTCTGTGTCAATTGCTCCAAAATGGCCAATTTCCTGTCTAGGATGTGTGTTTTCACATTTTTATCATCCCCTGCCATAGTTATCTAGTTGCACTTAGGGCCATCAGTCATCGATGCTGCGTTGAGAGGAAGCCAATGTGCAGTAAAACTGACGGACGGCCTTCCGCATGACTGAAGATGTATGAGACGAGCAGGCAAGCTAGTGGGAGCTCTTTTTTTATTGTATTTGCGGTGCTGCCATAAGGTGCCAACAGGGAAAATAGCCTTGCTTACCATACCTCTGACGGAGTAGAGCATTTTGGACGCAGTGGCTCTGTCTTGGGCGATATAGTGTTTGACAGGCTTCCTTAGAGGAAGTCAGAACTATGCATTTACACTGTAGACACTGTTATCAATGTCTGCGTGTTCTGGTTTCACTGAGACATGACTCAGATTTATGACGTCAAAATTGACACTGATGCGATATCTGATGTGAGTTTCAGATGTTTTTGGTAGAAAATGTGAGTTTTGGATATTGATATTTGATAACTTTTTTAAATTGTCTTATTCATCTGATTTGTTCTGGATCAGTCTGAGTGTTTTGATATAAGAAACAGTCAAAATGTAGGCACTCAGCAGAGGCTTTTGTCCGAAGCAATATATAAATAAGTTATTTTAACCTGGTTTCAAGTGAGAGTGTTGCCAGATCTACGCCTCAGAAATAATTTTTTATCTGGTTATTGTTGCATGATTGTATTTTATACATATTATGTATCAGAGAAACTCTCATGATGTATTTCTGCTGTATTATTGTGTACTTTCCTCCATGATTCTGTTAATATACTAACAAGACAAGATTTCTCTGTGTCTCTAGTGCATCAGCATCGACCTCAGGATAAACACCACATTCATGATCCAGAGAAGAATTCTCTGCATAATTTGACAAAAAAAGTGGTCCACAAATCAGTCTGTCCATTTATCTTTCTATATACAGCTTTCACACATCTGTATTTAGTCATTTCTCAATCTATTTACACTGACTTCCTAAGATGTTAGTGCCATCATCGTAAGATTAAGGCGTTACTCAAAAGGATAGAAATGTGTTCATTTTGTTCTTATTTTTTGTGCAAATGCCATTTGGCATCCCCAACTCTACAATACAGTGAATGAATCAAATAGAATGAATAAATCTAATAATTTGACTTGAACACAATCTGCATGAAGCCACTTCTCCCCACTCATTGTGACACACTCTGTTATCAGTGTCTGAGGCTGAGGGTTCCTCTCGCCATATCTCACCAAACTGCTCTGTGCCGCATCTGTGCCACTAATTTGGAAGCCTTGTTTTCCTCTATTATCAAATCCAATTAGAGTTCAGTGTGTCTGAAATCACTATAAACACCTTGGAGCCCCACAAACTCATACTTCTCAAACTCACATTAACACATTAACATTTTCAAATTACCATAATCTTCTTAATTTCGACACAGAAGCACTCTCAAACAAGCCATGCAGTTTGTATAACAATGATCATAATTCAGAAATGCCAAATATTCATAACTAGGTGTCAAATATCAAGTTAAGGAGGGTTATGCTCAACAGTTGTCAGTTTTATTCTTCTACATCAGAGTAAAACATATTAAAAGCTGCTGTACTGTGCCTTAAGAAGGGCGATTACATATTCCTCTGCACAGGATGACTGTCATGTACAGTGTTAGAAAATTATTCATCATTTGCATAAGAACAATGAAGGGACACCTCTCAGTGAACTCTAATGAGAAATGTTCTTGTTGGATAGCTTGCGCTCCACCTTGCATACAAAACCCCCATGACTTGACCTTTGAATTATGAACGCTCTCCACTGTATGAAGCTGCATCCATGTTGTGGAGTACAGGGGAGGACTGGAAAGTAAATCATCCCGAGATGCAATGAAATGACATTTAGTT
The DNA here is from genome assembly GCF_002260705.1 of Seriola dumerili. Classification (NCBI taxonomy): domain Eukaryota; kingdom Metazoa; phylum Chordata; class Actinopteri; order Carangiformes; family Carangidae; genus Seriola; species Seriola dumerili. The sequence goes on along the minus strand of NW_019174497.1, from coordinate 5,494,410 downwards.
AATGGCTGTGAGTCACCGTGCTTTTAATTTTTCTGTTTCAAGATGGGGAAATATCCCTGAATAGCGTTTCACTTCAGTGGGAGAGCTCACGTCCACCGCTGTGTTGGCAAATTAGCTTCAGCCCCTCTTGTTTTCATGGCAGCAGTTGCATTTCAAACATGCTGCCCTGTCAATCTTCAAATACAAGATTTTTCTGTAGACATCATTATACATCCTGACTATATTTTTTTGGGTTTTTTTTTTTTGCACTGCATTTTTCATGAACTTCTCCTCTAAAGAATGGTTGAGTGAAGCAGTCTGTTTATTTTCAGTACCTGCTACATAATTGGTTTCTCATGCTTTAGGGCAGCGTATTGTTCTTTGTCCAATTAAGAGACAGTTTCCCTCCACTCGGACCCTTTAGTTTTCACTACGAGTTGTCAAAAGTAGATAATCATATTCTGATTTCACCAAAGGATATCCTCACACCGACTGGTTAGAATCAAATAAGCTCCACTGAAATCCTCATTGGTGTTTTTTTAGAGAATCCATGTAAACTCCGTTTGAGCTCTCACAACAAAATACTTTACAAGACATACCTGCCTGGACTGACATTCAAAGCTGTTTTGACAAATAACAATTTTGACAGCAGCACTCTCAAAATCTTCTTACACAGTGGATTTTGAAGCACTTTAACATGGGAACAAAGACAGGTCTATTATTTTATCCAGCATTGTTTTCTTCCTGCCATGTGATCACAAATGTTCATTGGTTAATACTGGTGAAAAGATGGTAAGAAAAATGCCAACTCCAAAACATGAATAAACACATTAAAACAGCTTTGGTTGATCTACTTTGTATTCCATCAGTCTGTTTTGCTGTTGGTGTTCTTGACATCATGTCAAGGTACTGTATTTCTTTTGTAGCTACAGTTGATTTTATAACACAAACTTCTTTTTTTTTTTTCTGTACATACAACACTGACTGAGCCTCACTAGACCACAATATAATGCAGCCATAGGACACAACTCGAATGTTGGGCTTTTACTTACTTCTACTTTCCTTTAAATCTTACCTTCACAAATGTCAGGACCATACTTTACCCTCTACACTCATTGATATGGTCAAATCCCGATTTTATACCGCGACATCATATGACAAAATCACAGAACTCATGAATCAAAGATGAAGACTAAGCTGTGATGTCTGCTTTACTGTAAAAAGCTCACTCAGAGAGACAGTTTGAAGAGACGGACTAGCTTTCTTTTTCTTTTTTTTAGAGATATTTGTTCAGGCTTTTGCCTTTATTACAGTCATAGTGAGAGAGTAAATAAATAAATAGCGTGTTATGACTTTGAAAAGCTGAAATAAAGAGAGATTATGTGTATTTTATTCCAGGAAACCGTATATGTTTTTACTTTTCCAAGTAATAACGTTATTCTCAGTGGTCACACAGCAGCTGCTAGATAACAGCAAAGTGCTGTTTCTATCTAATTTTATATGATCAGTTTCAAAGAAACATCCCCCTTATGTCGTGCCTTTTTACATTAACTCACAAAACACTTTATTTGAAACACCATAGTTATACTTAGTTGTTCCTCCTTTCGCTCTCAAGCAGCCTCAGTCCTTGGAGATTCTGCTCCATGTTGACATGACAGCATCACATCATTTCTGCACATTCATCAGCTGCACGTTCATGCTGCCAATCTCCTGTTCTACCACATCCCAAAGATGTGCTGTTGGATTCAGGTCTGGAGACTGGGGAGGTCACTGAAGTTCACTGACTGTGAAACTGCAGCCATAAAGGGAAGCACATGGTCAGCAACAATACTCAGATTCAAACCGTGATTGATTGGTAACAAGGGGCCCAAAATGTGTCAAGAAAACATTCGCCACACCGCTACACCCCCACCACCACCACCACCACCACCACCAGCCTGGACTGTTGACACAAGGCAGGTTTGGGTCCATAGATTCATGCTGAATTCTGATCCTACCATCTGCATGTCTCAACAGAAATCCAGATCCATCAGACCAAGCTACGTTTTTCCTGTCTTCAACTGTCCAGTGTTGGTGAGTCTGCGCCCACTGCAGCCTCAGATTTCTGGCCGACAGGAGTTGAACCCAATGTGGTCTTCTCCTATTGTTGTAGCCCATCCACCTCAAGGTTCGATGTGTTGTTCATTCTGAGAAGCTTTTTCTGCTCACAACAGCTGTAAAGAGTGGTTATCTGAGTTACCACAACCTTTCCGTCAGCGCCAATGACTCTGGCCACTCTCCTCTGATCCCTCTCACCAATAAGGCGTTTCCACTCACAGGACTGCTGCTCGCTGGATGATTTTTGTTTTTCCCATCATTCTGAGTAAAAACTCTGGAGACAGCTGTGTGTGAAAAACCCAGGAGATCAGCAGTTTCAGAAATACTCAAACCAGTTTGGCACCAACAATCAAGTCGTTGAGATCACTTCTCTTTTTTTTTATCTCCTTCTGATTGGCTGATTGGATAATTGCATGGATATGCAGGTGCACAGGTGTTCTTTAAGTGCTTTGTGAGTGTATGTCGCTCCCTCCTCTCCTCCTTCTCACCACTTGTACTCTGTACCTCCTGATAAAATCAGGTGACTAACAGATGGAGGACGCATGTTTGTTTGTCACAAAGTACTGCTCTCCAGTGATATGTAAGCATGTTACCAAAGACACTGTGTCCCTTTGCTTTAAGAATCAGAAGAAAACATACATCTAACCTCAGTAACAAATAAAACTCTTTCATTCATGACCTTGCCTAAGGCATTAAATATGCCTGTGCTGCCAGTGTTTATTCCTGCTCCAGCATTATAGCTGAATAGCTTTAGCAACATGTAAGCTCTCATTGTATGCATACTGTCTGTTATCAAGGGCTTTCTCTGTCCTTGTCTTCCTGCCTGGGTTGTTGGGAGGAATAGTAACATTTTGTAAGAGATGGAAGGCAACAGGTGTAAAAGGAATTGTGGCCTTCAAATTAAAAAAAAAAAAAGAATGAAATTCAACATGTAGAATGTTAAACAGCCAGTCGCCAAACTTTCTGTTGTACATTTAATTCAAAGGATGTCCCTGTAAAATCGACAACTGACCCTCGAGGAGCAGAGCAGCTTTTTAAATGTGATATAACATCCATTACATTTAGATAAGCTGTTTAACCAGCTCACCAATGTGTGAGAAGGTAATCAAATGTATGAGAAGCTAATCAAATCAATTATGAGATGCTCCAGTGGTTGTCCAGGCAATACACTAATGGTCTGACATGAAACCGCATTGACAGCGCCACCACTAAACTGAGGTTTGAACGTCTGTCTTCACAGATTACGCCAATTACTGAACTTCAAATCCCACTTCAAGGTGTTTTCTACTGTGAGTGAAGTTTTTAACAAAACAAAAAAATCATCCCAACCTTCTCCAACTTTTGTAGTTTCCCAAAGCGTAGCATTTATTTTCCAAATGTAGCAACACCTTAATACAGGGGTATTCAATTAAAATTCAAAGAGGACCAGTTAAACATTTCCTCAAGCAAAGGTCCCGAATAATAACTATACTTTCTTCTTTTAGCATTTCAAGGAAAATAACAGCTGTAATAAGTAATAACTACCTAACGGAGGGCTTTTGAATTTTACCAAATGAAATAAAACGTGATGCTTGACTTTCCATTTTTCTTCTTTAATGTTAACTCCAACAGTTAATCACAAACAGCCTCAACCATTTCTGGAATAAACAATCTCAACACATCTTCAACAACTGAACAGCTTCAACACTTCCTTTTCTCTTCCTTTCCCTCATCCATCCCACTTTCCCCACCTATTTCTCCAACATCGTCTCCCACCATGTGCGTGTGTGTGTCTCACGGACTGACTCAAGTCTCAATGATTGGCTGAGTAGTGTCACGTGACCACTGACGCAAAGGCTTGAAAAGCTGCGAAACGCTCCGTCAAAATGTAATAATTCTCAATAATTTAGAGGTTATAGGTCCGGGTCCAGATAGGATGGCGTCTGGATCCAGATCTAGTCCGCCTATTAGTGACCTCTGCCCTTAATGCCACAATTACTTTAGTTTGCCTGGATGTAAAGAATGGTGTGCAGTTTATACAGTTTTCACAATGTCCAAATTCACATAAAAGATAATAAATTTGACAGTTGACTTCCATCACTTAGAATCTGCATTTCATAGTTTATGAACATGCAATTTTTATGACAGTATGTGGGAAATCTGAGCTGTCCTTGAGAGACAAAATTATTCCTATTTATGTCTTAGTTGATTGTCGCAGTAATTGTCTCCAAGCTTGGCCACTCTCATCCGAACAGAGTAACATCTGGTCCAGATTGAGATTTTTAATGCTGTAAATCCAGAAATGAAAGAGACGTTACAGCATCTGTGCTGACATTAGGATTATAAACACAGCTCTAATTTAAAGCCAAGACAGCTGTTGCGTATCTGAAAGATTTGGTTTGTGATGACGAGCTTATAAGAGATGTTTGCTTTGTCCAACCCAAATGCCATCCAGCTATCCAGAGCACATCTGGAGTTCAGTCATTCTTGGCATAAATAGGCAGCCAGACCAGGTCAGGGAGCTAAAAAGCTAGAAGAAAAAAAAAAAGGTTCGTTAATTTACAGGAAGGTCATGTTGCCTAAGAGTTTAGCTTGACTTCTGAAAAGTCTTTTCCTCAACTGAATATCAGAAAGTTTCTTTGCCTTTCAACTCGACCTACTTTTGACACGAAAAGAAAATGATAAGAGAAAAAATCAGCCCTTTGCACAGCATTTTCCCTTTCTGTCAATAGCCACAGATTGCATTTCAAAAGTAGCCTTGTTTTGCCTTTTTGAAATAAAGCTGAGGCAAAATAGGCCCAGATCTCTTGGAGCAAAATGTGTGTTTGTGGAAGATTTCCTCTAATCCTTGCTGCTAAGCACAAAACAAGAATCCAAGGTCAGCTTTCCAAAGGATGCAGGGGCCATGTTTCTATCATGTAAAGAGATTTACAGGGTGCAGCTTTGTGGTACGTAAGTACTCTGCTACCATTGTCTCGAAGAATACACACCAACTGTACATATTTACGTGAGCACACATCCACAGTCCAACATAACATTCAAAAACGTAATATACAAAGGCACATGTTTGAAAGGTACCACCCAGAGACTGATTTTAAATGTATTGCACTAAAAATACATGCATCATGATTTTTTATTTTTTTTTGGATGTTCTATTTCGTGTTTAAGACAAATAAGCAGGAAATTACTGTGAGGCTGGAATCTCACATAAAATAAGGAACCTGATAGGCTGCGATGCTGATAAAAGGAAAGCTGACTAAGATTCCTGGAATACACTGGTACCGTGTGTCCTGTCCTGTAATGTATGTTCATAAATACTATGATTACCATTAGTTTTGCCATCAGCTGTTGCTGTGGAAGAAGGTGGTTCGTGTATAAAGGAAACGTTTGCGAATGGAATATGAAGATACACAAAGGCTCATCCCTATTAAGAGCACGGCTGGGATTTGAAGTTCTATCTGTGTGATTGTCAGCGTACTCATTGACGCTCAGCGGGAGAAGAAATGCCAATACATCATGTTTCCTACAATGTGTAGATTAGTGTGTGTGTGTGTGTGTGTGTGTGCACATGCATCATTATTGGGAGTGATATTAAAATGTCCCATGGAATTAATCTCTATTACTTATGATGTATGTTTTAGTGGTCCCCTAAATGGATATTCAATAGTCATTAATCTTAAATATGAAATGGCTTTTGAAATTATTTCTATCGGGATCTTGCTCAGAAGAACTGACGGCAGGACGTCGATGTGTTTGCTAAATTAATGAACAACCACAGTAGGGAATTCGATGTCTGTCCTTTTTTTTTTTTTTTTTTTTTTTATATTTTCTTATGTCACAAAGTCAAGGACCATATAAGTGCTTGTGGGTTAAATTGAGTGGAGCTATCAAATATTTGGAGCTCTAGCTCTTGGATTTTCTCTTTTTCTCTGGTTTGTTGGATTTATGTTTAGAGTTTGCAAACAGATTTTGGGCTCAAGGGTGAGCAGCAACTTCCTCTTGTAATGGTTTAGTCTTATCTCATGTATGCTGTTGTGGTGAGAGTCGGCTTTTAAAATGATTGGAAAGCATCAGTGCATGAAGGTCATCACCCCTCATATTGGTGGGTGCACTACGCTACCAAAGATTATACTACTGAGCCTCCTCCAAGGTTGGCTGTAATGGTTTAGGGCCGATTCTACATCAAATATTGATGCATTTAACAGCCGAGGAGTGACTTGCAGCGGATGGAGTACAACAGTTTACCGAGAAACACAGAGTCACAGAGTCAAAGGAACTAATCTTATCTTCATCAGTGAATTACAGTATATTTTGATGGACAGTGGAGCGGGACATTAAAAAAGTAAAAAAAAAAAAAAAGATCTAGCTGCCATCACGGCCATGTTTCCAAAATTGATTTTTTACCCTGTGTGTTGTGAACACTGGACACTTCATGGCTGTGTTCAGTAATGTCAATAAGACTTTTTTCCCCCTTTAAATGTCTTGATAAGCCCTTCTTGACACATGGTTTTCAATATTTTCATTTTGTTTTTGACATTTGATTGATGTTTTTATCAGGCTTGATTTACAATAATTGAACCAGTGGGATTTTAGTATCTTGTTCAAGGTCAAGGACACTTTGACTGGGCATAGCTGTAGCTGTCAATGGACACATGGGCTGTTGTCATTTTGATTTAGCTTATTATCTTTCAGTTATGGGTTCATCTCTCAATTTTGTAGCTTACTATGTTGTTCATGCTTGTGAAGTCAATCACGATCATCATGATTGTACTCCATGGATAAGACCATTTTAATCACTCAAGACACCGCTTACATCAAAGTACATCAAAGTACTTTGTTTTTAAAAGGGACAATGTGTAAGAATTGGCCAACTGTCAAATTCATACTCCAGACAAATAGGGGACAGGATATTACCAGAGAGTTGGAGTGCCCACCCTCTCATGACAAACAAGGAGATGCACTCTTTGGTCCTTCCTCTAGTCGGACCAGCCATCTGGGATACTGGGATGAATCCTAGTGGGCTGCTGCAATGGTGGACTGTCAAAAAATCCATAAAAGCTTTTAGTTTGACACCTCACCCTCACGTTGAGCTAATGTAAGCTTGAACGAATCTTACCTCAGCATGTAGGGCATGCATGTCATGCGTGGATTGGGGAATCATGTTTTCCACACAGGTTTATTTAGCAGTCTGATTATGTAATTGGTAGGTTGTTTTCTTCTGTCATTGTTAGAGTAATGATGACGATTTCACACCCAGTCTGCCAGGTCAGAGAGACAGGGAAGACGTATTGGTGGCAGGAGAAGATCGAGGACCACAAATAAGATGTAAGACAGAAGCATCGATAGCTGAACTTGAGGAGAGAGTGGAGGAATGTGATAGAAAACAAAGTACAAAGTGGTATTACGAGGTGGGCCAGGGCTAGCTGCAACTCTCTGCAACACATTACATAGATGTCTTTGATATAACGTCCAAATTTGTTAAATTCTTTCAATTCTGTTACAATTGTAGTTCATTTTAAAATATTTTAAACTACAATAGTTACATACCTAAAAGGCTGAACCCTGACAGAAAAAATGCATACTATTTGTCAGCATTCACTATTTACCTTCTATAGTACATGAAAGAATCTCCATTATCAGTTGGGAATGTAGCCCAGTAGACACAGGAAGCTGCTGCATGCTCATGATTTGTTGTTCAGTCTGCTTTCAGAGGAAGAGGAAGGAAGAGTAGAAGAATCTTATTTCCGTCAGCACCCACCTTGACTCCACTAACTACATCATTTTTTATTACACAGGAGCAAACTATTCCTATTTCCGTAACCTGATTAATGCACCCCTACACCTCACAATCACCAACGCACATACACAAAAACGTAATCACTTCTGTCTCTGGTATGACCTTGCTGTGTTTGGCAAAAAGTGTGGTTTGTCTCTCCAGCCAGCACTGAGAAGACACCTCAAAACCATAGACACATATCGAATGACATTTGTATTTGTGTTTGGTTTGATGTATTCCTTTTTCGTTGGGTTCATTCAACTAAAGTGTTCTATTCCCCTGACTCCACAATGACGGGCTCCTACTTCCTGCCATCTTTGGTACTTTATATTGCCTTTCTGTGCCTAGTCTAGTTGCTGTAGGTCTCACAGACTAATTTCTTTAGCCAGTTATACCCATGCTCCCTAAAAGGACTTTTGCCAGAACATGTGTTGAACACAGTTGTTCATGTTATATAAATAGTTCATGGAATAACACTGACTATTAAATAATTAAATTCCAATTACAAACATTACGGATGTGGGTCATACAGTATTAGGATAAATGAGGCTGGATTTTCAAAGCAACATTTCATCTCACCAAAGCCCCCTACTGAAAATAATGACTCTAATAGAATACCCATGATTCTATGTGTCTGTTATGTTTATGAATACATTAGAACAACTTGACAGGTGAATTTACATGTAAGGACTGTGTTGATGTGATTTTGTCCTGGCTTCTTTCAGCCAGAAATACATAAATAAATATAACAAAACAAACTAACAAAAAATAAATAAACAAAACAAACACTGGCTTACATTTCATTTTACACTCTAAACTTCCTTGTAGCTTAGTTCACTGAAATCAAACGTTTCTTGTGGTGTACCCCAAGGTTCATTCCTCAGTCCTTTTTTGTTCTGCAAGTTTATGTTGCCCTTAGGTTTGTACTTTAATAGTCACATAGTTGACACAGAGATTTGTGTTTCTGTTCACCTCATGAACTCAGCCATGTTGGTGATCTTGTCAATTCCATTGTAAATATGGCTCAAAGTTCTCTTTGGTTAAATAGAGATTATTGTTTATTGATCATGGTTGATGAGATTACAATGACATCAATTCACAGATCTCTGTATTTCATTGTCTCAGATGCATCCCCTAAAATTAATCGTCAGTAATGATAATAATAATAATAATAATATACCTTTTTTATAGCTTACTATTTAGGTTCTATTACAATACATTTTCATTTGATCTGTCATTTATTGAAATATTAGGTAAGAAAATTATTGATCATTGTTTTTTGTTTTTTAAATGTCTTTTCTTTTCAGATTGATTCTAATTTTATTTTGTTAATAAAATTCCTACTTTTCTCAGTTTATTTTTCATCACACGTGAGGCACATTTTATTGCATCCATTGTATGAAATATGTCTCATGAAGCTTCATCTCACTGACCTCCCTGTGAATGTTGTACTGCTTCATCTGTTTTTCAGACATGCAGATACTGTGTTTCACCTTTCTATTTCTTGTTTTACGATTAATTAGACCTTTCTCACCATCATCGGCTCGCTCAACACACCCATTCACATACCCAGACCCATAAATCTACAACACTGTTACTTACCAGCATCTGCTGCAGTGCAAAGTGGAATGCATCAAGCACCACTCTAGCCTGTTTACTAATTGTTTATCAGTTCTTATCTTATATATATGTATATATATATATA